>NW_026881286.1:0-10974 GCF_032173495.1 Musca vetustissima | reverse complement strand
CAGGTTTCAATATGAAGAGGTGATTTTTTCCAAACATGTATAAAGTTTGGAATTTTCTTTTTTATTTTTTTATACCCTACACAACTATGTTGTCAGGGTATTATAGCTTTGTGCAGCCCCAAATGTTTGTAACGCCGCGAAATATTGGTCCTAGACATACCTTTAAGTATACCGATCGTCATATCTCGACTAGCTGAATCGATCTAGACATGTGTGTCCGTCCGTCCGTCCGTCCGTCCGTCCGTCCGTCTGTCCATTATAATTTGTAAACACGATACAGGCCACAGTTATGGACCAATCTTCACGAAATTTTGCATGTAGGATGGGTTCTGGCCAATGAAGACCCCTATTGTTTTTGAAAGGGATCGTTTAATATTTAGGGGATGAAATGGACCAAAAACTTTATTTTTGTCGGTTTTTCTGGTCGCTCCTGAGGCCGCAATTATGGCCCAAACACTGTGAATTTTTGCATGGAGAAGGGGATCGGGCCAGAATAAGCATGCATGTTTTGATAAAGATCGGTCAATATTTAGCGGGTCAAATGGACCCTGACTTTTGTGTGAAAAATGACAAAATTTGTATTCTATGGCATATATATTTACTCCTGGAGGATGTAGACCCGAGGAGTTGATAGAATATCCAAGAGGAGTGGTTGGCCTTTAAATTGATACCAAATATAGTGATGTATCTACTCAGATGTGGGAGTTACATTCAAATATTTACAGGTGCTTACGTATTCAGATATTATTTAGTAACCCATTACCACATTAGAGGGGGAAATATCGCGCTGATGGCTTTGAAATTTGTCATGAAGTTCCAGTTATGGTCAAGAACAACGCCTACAATTTTCGATGATGATCAGATTAAAATTTTGGGATGAAATGGACCGAAAACTTAATTTTTTGTGTGTTTTCGAGTCGAGAATAATCCGAAAATCACAACACAACCCACCGTGAAGGTAATCTGGACAAGTAATTAGAAGGACTGTACTGAATATTCGAAAAAAGTAAGGAAGAGGTGTTGTTGACCTCTAATCGGACAAGAGGGGTCAAATATCATGAAATATTACTCAGACTCGGAATAAACATCCTCAGAAAGTTAGAGTTCGTGGTAGTTGTGTAGGGTATCGTATGGTCGGCCCCGTCCGACTATACTGCTCCGCTCACTGGTTTTTATCTACCCCTTCCGAGACTTAGTATTGCATGATGTTGTATATGGCCCATATATATCGTAAAATACATAAAATCCATGTCCATGTGTGTGTGTGCATGTTTTATCATTAGTTAATGGTCCCATTATGTTGGACAAATCTATGCTATTTTGGGTTTTTATGCAAACTCGCTTTTTTCATTTATTGTTTGGGGTAGGTGAAAGGGATCACGACCCAACCCCACCCCTTTCGACAATCATTAACAATCCAAACAAACGAAAAATGTAGGTTAAGTAAAGATCAAAACATGATGAAACATACAAATCTATGTTTAGAGCATATGCATGAGTGTGTGTGTGTGAATATTAATCGACTAAAACGAGGTCAGTTTTTTGTTCTTGAAAAAACCCCTAACTAAACTAAAAAAGGATGTCTTTTGTAACGATGCAGGGGTTAAAATAACTAATGGCTTGTGGTGGGAAAGAGGTAGGGGATGCTGAATAGAACATAGTTTTGCTGAATGTGTCACTGTTTCAATTGGCCTCCACAACAACGAAAACAACGACAACAAACACAGCATACAAGCCTAAGTGTTGCAAACAATATGTTTGAGTTGATTTCCATATGCATGCATATTCATGAACAAAACGATGCTTTCAACGAAGTAGTAACCTTCAGCAACTTGACCCTATTCGACGCAGTGGATTTATTTTCAAGATTTTAAATAACCTTGTTTGTTACACTTGTACAAACACGCACACAAAAGACCACTTTCCACACAAACACACATATAAATAGACTGCCACTATTTGTGACAAAAGTATAACCTTTTTGTTTGTCCGTCCGTCGGTTCGCATAAAAATTGTGTCATGGGTACTGGACCCTTTGTTTTAGTTATTCTTGTCGTCTTCGTTGTTGTTGTCGTTGTTGCCCCTCCAACAAAAAGAAATGACATTAATTGCCCAACTCAACCTTTATTTATAATTAACTCAGAAACAGCTGTTCACACCGTCGTTGCCTGTGTTGCAGGGCAACACCAACAACGATGACGACAGCAGCAACAACAACAGCAATATTTCTCATGTTCTAAAGATTTGTGAAATTGTTATACCGTTGCCTACTTTAAGGCTTTTAAATTAATTATAACTTGTTGTCATTTGTTAGGCGTTTGGGGGTCATTTGTTACCTTGCCGCCGTCTTTGTTTTTGGTCCCATGGGCCTGTCCTGGCCTATATTTAGCATTCCTGTCCTAAATATTCCACTTTTAATTTAAACATCCGGCCGGACTATAAATAAAACATAAACCAATAGAAAATAAGTAAACAAAACATAAGATGCTTTAAGAGATAAAAGAAATTTCTTGTGGCTTACACCACGATGTTATATATATATACATTAATATATAAATATAATATGCTTGTTCTATTTATAGAAGAGTTTGTCTTTAAAATTCTTTTTTTTTAGTATGGGTGGGTGTGTTTGTGTTCATATTGTAATCCCAGTATGTTGAACACTGCTTGGGAGGGTTTGAAGTGTTTTTATACGTCACAAGCACTTTGAAGGATACTTGAGTTAGAAAAAATTGATTCATATTAGGAAAACGAGGGGTAGAGGAAAAACCACAACAGTAATGGGAATATAAATACGAATTAATTACAAAACATTCAACATTTCACTGTAGTAATTGAAATAAATGCGGTTTTATGTTATTGTATGTTATGTTTGTATGATGTGTTCTGGCCAATGAACGATACAGGCCACAGTTATGAACCAATCTTCAATCTTCATTTTGTTTGTAGGATGGGTTCTGGCAATGAATATCCCTATTGCTTCTGGTTAATATTTAGGTGATGAAATGGACCAAATACTTAATTTTTGTCGGGTTTTCTTGTCGTATGTACTCGGATGTGGGAGTTACACGTAAATATTTACAAGTGCTTACGTATTCATATATTATTTAATAAACCATTACCACACTAGAGGGCGGAAATTTGGCGCTGATCGCTTTGAAATGTTCCATGAGGTTCTAGTTATGGTCAAGGACAACGCCTATAATTTTCAGTGATGATCAGATACAAATATTGGGATGAAGTGTACCTACACCTTATTACATGTGTTTTTTTTTCGAGTCGATCTATAGGCCACAATTGAAAGCCGAACGACACAACACAAGTCACGGTGAACAGAATCTGGACAAGTAATTAAAATGGATGTACTGAATATTAGTAATATCTGTTGACCTATAATTGGTCAATAGAGTGCAAATAAATTGAAATATTGCCCAAGCTCAGAATAGAGAAATACACAAAATTATATTTTCGTGGAAGTAGCGTAGTGTATCATATGTTCGGCCCCGTCCGACTATACTGCTCCGCTCACTGGTTTTAAAAATATTGTTTAAGGATATTTTTAAGAATACATTTTTTAATATTTGTCAGTGATTATTTGTATGCCTCTTTAAAAAATATTCTTCACTAATCCACGCTTGATAGACTCTTGAAAAAATGGTTTTTCTTCATAAATCCATGCTTGATAGACTCCTGAAAAATCTTCATAAATCAACACCTTAATTGACCCGTCGAATTATATTCTTCATAAATCCACCTCTTATTGACCCTTGGAAAAAATTCTTCATAAATGCGCTCATTGGAAAATATTCTCCAGAATCCACCCCTTTATATACCCATTAAAAATGTATTATTTCATATCCACGCCTTGATAGGCCCTTGAGAAAATATTCTTCATAAATACAGACCTATATAGAACCCTAAAACATATTTTTTTTCACAAAAGCACGCTCTGATAGACCCCTGGAAAAATATTTTTCTCAAATCCACGCCTTGATAAATAAACAAAACAAGTAAAAAAGTGTCAGTCGGTTTTGCCGACAGATATACACCCACACTCTATGGTTTGCGGAGGATGTTGACCATTTGTGTGGGAGATACCAGAAGAAGCAGACCAATGGGTCCCATATTCGGACTTGATCTAGACTTGATAAAGATAACAGGTTGCGCAAAGTTTGATTCAAATCGGACATTCCTAATATTGGATTTATAAATATTGAAAAGATTGACCTTCTGTGGGGGAGGTACCAGAAGGAGGCGACCAATGGGTCCCATCTTCCTACCTGATCAAGGCTTGGTACAAATAATAGGCTGTACAAATTATCGTTAAAATAGGATGGTTTGTTTGTATGTTATAATCAAATTAATTTTAACACAATTTTGACAATTTTGTGGGTGAGGTAAACCAATGGGCCCCATCTTCAAACTTAATTTAGGCTTAGTAAAGATAATAGAATAACAAAGTTTCAGAAGGTACCAGAAGGAGTGGACCGAACTTCGAACTATGTTTGGAAGTAATATTAAGATGTGCAAAGTTTGGATGAAGTCGATTATCCCCTTCGAGAGTTATCGTGCGTACCAGCCAGACAGACGGACAACGCACGGACGAATATTAAATGAATATTTTCTTGGATTTTTAAATGAATGAATATTTTTTTAAAATATTTTCTTTCTGAACACAAACAAAGATTTTTTCAAACAATATCTTTCCAATACACAAACAAGACGCCAATATTTTCTAATTCATAAAGAAGCGGGAGTTTTAAAAATATTTTTTTTCCAAAAAACAACACTTTTTTCCGATTCATACACACAACGTGTGGTAATGTATCCGAAACAAATAATTTATTTATTGTCAATGCATTGACATTTGTTGTGAACCGTTACACAGTTCCAACGAAATCTGTAGAACCAATTCGAATCCTCTAGAACCAATATTTGGTAGCACTATTATGAAACACAGGACATTGCACGTATACGTAATGTCAGTACTTATACGTATATGTATGGAGTTCAGTTACTCGCATTAAGACATTGCAATATAAATAGTTACTAAATTTTTGGAACGCATATGATTGTAATACAAGTCATTACAAAATTTTCATAACATTTCGTTATCATATAATTTCGAATCTATTAGTTAAGTTAATCGATTTTGTGATCTAAACCTTCTGGCAATTTGTCGTAATGGCAAATGGTCTTAAGTTCTTATGGTTTGTGTTATTCCAAGTCAACATATATATTTATAGATTTATTTTATATAAATATATATATATTTTTTTTTCTATATTTGTGTAGTGCTAATATGTACACAATTGCAGAATATTATATGGGAGTTGTTGTAAATTGCACAGATTGCCCGATACCTATATAAATATGAGCTATCTTTTAACTTCTCCCTATCAAAAGATATAATTTTCTTCAATGTTGTGTCAATCGATGGTGCATTATTCGAATTCTTGTTATTTTTAGTTATGACAATATGTCATATAATGAGTATACTACTACTAATACTACTACTACTACTACTGATATTGCGTTAATTCGAACAACTGCAATTTATATTCATAACATGTGTGCGTGTGTATGCACAAGTAGATGGATATGCGGACACATTGAAGACTGTCATTTCAACGTAACTGGTGATGGTCATCATCATTTGTTGATTTGCATATGTGGATACGTAACTAAATGTATTAGAGTGCGATGTGGCAAATATTATTAGAAAAGTTTAAAGAAATATTAAAAGAAAAAATATTTTAAAAATAAAAAAAAAAAAATTTAAAAAATCCATTCCTTGTAAATGATTTAAAAAATGTTTTAATATAAAATCCTCGCTTTTTAAATTATTTAACAAATGTTAAATCCGGGACCGACCGAACTTTATATACTATCTACCATGAGGAAGGTATTAAAAAACCAATGAGCGGAGCAGTATAGTCGGACAGGGCCGTCCATATGACACCCCACACAACTTACATAAAAAAGCTAACATTCTGTGGTAATACATTCTGAGCTTGGGCAATATTTTGCGATATTTGCACCCACTTGACTGACTAGAGGTCAACAAATATTCAGTACAGCCCTTCTAATTACTTATCCAGATTCCCTTCGCCGTGGATTGTGTTGTGATGTTCGGCTTTCAATTGTGGCCTATAGATCGACTCGAAAAATACAAAAAATTAAGTTTTCGGTCCACTTCTTCCCAAAATTATTATCTGATCATCACCGAAAATTTTAGGCGCTATCCTTGGCCATAACAGGAACCCCATGGAAAATGTCAAATCGATCTGCCTTATATTTCCCTGTCCAGATTCCCTTCACCGTGGATTGTGTTGTGATGTTCGGCTTTCAATTATGGCCTAAAGATCGTCTAGACAAAACAAAAACAAAAAAACAAAAATTAAGTTTTCAGTCCACTTCATCCCAATATTATTATCTGATCATCACTGAAAATTATATTCGTTGTCCTTGACCACAGCTGGAACCTCATGGAAAATTTGAAATCGATCAGCGTTATATTTCCGACCTCTAGTGTGGTAATGGTTTACTAATTAACATCTGAGTACGTAAGCACCTGTAACTATTTAAGTGTTACTTCCACATCCGAAAACATATTACAATACCAGTGAGCGGATCAGTTTAGTCGGACGGGAACGACCATATGATACCCCAACACAACTTCCACGAAAGTCTAAATTTTTTTGTGGTTCTATATTCTGAGTTTGGGCAATATTTCGCGATATTTGAACCCTCAGTACAGCCCTTCTAATTATTTGTCCAGATTCCCTTCGCCGTGGATTGTGTTGTGATGTTCGGGTTTTAATTGTGGCCTATAGATCGACTCGAAAAAACACATAAAATTAAATTTTCGGCCACTTTATCCTAAAATTTTTATCTGATCATCACTGAAAATTACAGGAACCTCATGGAACATTTCAAAGCGGTCAGCGCTATATTTCCGCCCTACGGTGTGGTAATGGTTTACTAATTGACATACATACGACAATATAATTGGTATCAATTTATAGGTCAACCGGTCCTCTTGGATATAGTATCAAATTCTCGGGGCAAGTCTATATATAAAACAAATTTTGTCATTTTTCACACAAAAGTCAGGGTCCATTTGATCCGTTAAATATTCACCGATCTTTATCAATACTGGCATGCTTATTCTTTGGCCCATTCCCCTTTTCCATGCAAAAATTCGCAGTGTTTGGGCCTCTGGAGCGACCAGAAAAACCGACAAAAATGAAGTATTAGGTATTTGGTTTTCATCCCCTAAATATTACCCGATCTTTACCAAAAAAATTTTGGGCCAGAACCCATCGTACAAGCAAAATTTCGTGAAGATTGGTCCAAAAATGTGGCATGAATCGTGTTTACAAATTATAATGGACAGACGGATGAACGGACGCACACACATATCTAGATCGACTCAGCTAGTCGAGCCGTATACTTAAAGTTGGGCTTAGGACCAATATTTTGCGGCGTTACAAACTCTTGGGGATGCCAGGAAAAAACAAACTATAAACCTATTGCCACTCAAGTTAAAAAATTTGATGAGGACTTTAAACATGCCGAAAATCACGGGGCATCGACTTATATGTTTTCCAACCACTTCGGTTGGAAAATGTCCTAGGACATGTCACTAGAAAAATATTTGTATACCCTTCACCACAGTGTGGTACGGGGTATTATGTCTTTGTGCATATGTTTGTAACAGGCAAAAATATGCATAGAATCACTTTCCGTCCGTCTGTCTATGTATTTTTGTTAACAAAGTACGATTTGGATGAAATTTGGCATAGATCACTTAATTGTCCCAAGGATGAACCCTATTGAAATTGTGAAAAATCGGTTCAGATTTAGATATAGCTCCCATATATATATCTTCGTCCGATTTAAGGTAAATGGTGTAACAAAGTCCCTAAATATCGTTTGATTTGCACGAAATTTGACACAGCGTAATTAATTAGGTCTAGAACGATGTGCGCCAAGTTTCGAGAAAATCGGTTCAGTTTTATATATAGCTCCCATATATATATATATATATATATATTCGTCCGATTTAAGGTAAATGGTGTACCAAAGTCCCTAAATATCATTTGATTTGCACGAAATTTGGCACAGCGTAATTAATCATGTCTAGATTAATTGCGCCAATTTTCGAGAAAATCGGTTCAGATTTAGATATATATATATATATATATATATATTCGTCCGATTTAAGGTAAATGGTGTACCAAAGTCCCTAAATATCATTTGATTTGCACGAAATTTGGCACAGCGTAATTAATCAGGTCTTGATTAATTGCGCCAATTTTCGAGAAAATCGGTTCAGATTTAGATATAGCTCCCATATATATTTTCGTCCGATTTAAGGTAAATGGTGTACCAAAGCCCCTATATATCATTCGATTTGCACGAAATTTGGCACAGCGTAATGAATTAGGTCTAGAATGATGTGTGTTAAGTTTCGAGAAAATCGGTTCAGATTTATATATAGCTCCCATATATAGTTCCGTCCGACTGAAGGTAAATGGTGCACCAAGGTCTCTATATATCATTCGATTTGCACGAAATTTGGCAAAGCGTAATGAATTAGGTCTAGAATGATGTGTGTTAAGTTTCGAGAAAATCGGTTCAGATTTAGATATAGCTTCAATATATATTTTCGACCGATTTAATATAAATTGTGCACTAAAGACCCAAAGATTGGCCGATCAGCACACAATTTTGTACAATGTAGTTTTACTATAACCTTTCGTGTGTCAAGTTTTCTTGAAATTGGTTCGGATTCACATATAGCTTTCGTATATATATTTTCGTCCGATTTTAAGTAAATGGTGCACTATAGGCCCATACCTAGGCCGATTGACAAAATGTACTGAAATTAATAAAAATTAATATCTAGCAAGTTTCCTTGAAATCGGTTTCAGATTTAGATATCGAATAGCGCTCATATATAATTTCGATCTATTCATGTCGACTGTACACCAAATAATCAATGGGTGCCCGATTGATACATTTTAAACAGTAAAGCATACCAAATACCGTGTGTAAAGTTGGCTTTGAATCTATTTACAAATTATGGTAGGTTGCAGAATGGCATGTGTTGGAATTGGTGTTAGTCGGTGTACTTATAGATAAAGATCGCATATTTTATTTCGTTCAATTTCATGTCAATGTTCCTTAGAAAAGGCGACGTCTGTTAGGATACATATGTGAAATATCCCCAAAGTGGTCACGGATATCATATAGTCGGCTCAGTCCGACTTTACTACTTTCCTTACTGGTTTAAAAAAGCAAAACTTTTTTTTTAATATTAAATCATTCTATTATCCGTTACAAATCCATTGCACACGTTTACCTTAAACTGAAATAGATACGTTATATGCGAGTATATGCCGAAGCGATGAATATTTTTATTAGCTTAGAACTGAAAGTATTTTAAACATTGTATCGCTGACCGTGTTGTCATTCTATCCTTTATGTACATATTTTACGTAAATGCACATATGAGTCAAATCGTATATATGTAGGTATGTTGGTGTGTGTAGAAAATCTCCAGTTTATTGCAGCTCTATACATAATGGCTAGTATTAACCTTCAATTGTAATTCAATACAATTTTATTCGTTTGCGATATATTTTTATGCAATCTTATATCAGGTTTAAGTAAGGGTGGGGGGAGGTATGTCCCAAAAGGCAATTATTTTGAATATATAGTGCAATTTGTTTTTTTTTTTTTAATTTATTTCATGGCCTGTTGTCCATAAACATTTGTTGTCACAGCACCTTAAGATTTTTCAAATTAAAAAAAAATTACATCCTGCCGTTCTCAAAATAGCATCATTGTTATTTTAGTTATGAAAATTAAATACCAGTTTTGTTAACATTTTGAAAGTACGTATTTAACACACACACATACACATATGTACATAGTCTTACAACAAAATAACTGACCTATACAACTCGAAATAGATTGAAACGGATGTAGAGACATAAGTATGTGGGTAATTTTATTTCCTCTCCCATTCAATAGCTAACAGAAAATATCAAGGCCTCTCAATAACATCCCCACACACAATCACACATTTAATATTCTTGGCACACTAGAAGAAGCCATAAATAGAAATCAGACAAAGTCAACATCAAACCAGAGGAGGACCAGAAAGAAAAACAAAACACCGCAAAACGGAAATGAAAACCTATAAGTTGTATTTACAATAAATGGAAGAATGAATGATGTGTACACAAGGACACGGCTAAAATATATACTACATATGTATGCGGAGTTAATACACACACACAAACACGTACACAATGACAAACATTCAACTAGAATGAAAATAGATATTCCATTAAAGGCTGGTGAAGTGCTAAGGAACTCCCAAGTGACAAATATACATTTGTATAAGGAATGAGAATTTCATGGAGGAGTCTGTAGCAGTCACATACTTATATATATATGCACTTGTATGTAGGTCCTTTATGGGTTATTGCTGTTTTTTGCAGTATTAATGGTCCATTAGATGGGTTCGTTGTTACATTTAAATAATATCAATATGCTTTTCTATTAGCAGAAAAGTAAAATTTATATCAAGACCTTGTTAAAATTCTTTTAATAATATTTTTCGAAAACACAAAAAGAAGTAGATTTTTAAAAACAAGATTTTTTTCAATACCACGGATTGGTATTTGGGGGCCAAGTTTTCCAACTGAATCGAATGTAATGTGCTATTTGTGGTTTATATCAAAAATTGTCAATGTTGTCTCAAGTTTCGGGATAGCCAGCATTCGTGACAAACCCCAAATAATACATTTTTGGTGTTGTGCGAATTTCAGTCATGAAAACATTTGATTCCTAATAAAAATTAAAAAAAGTATCTATCGATCATTGGGCAAAGATCCAACCACTTTGAAGGTATTTTGATGGTTCATGGTCCATATTTTAAAAATTAAAACCGGTGAG
>NW_026881285.1:0-10824 GCF_032173495.1 Musca vetustissima | reverse complement strand
CTTTGGGTAAATACAAGAGATGTTCGTAGGTACAATATCCTTTAGATAGAATAGACATAGCATCTTTGAGGACCATTGAAATGGAATCGGACGAAATAGCGTACATAGATATTTGAACTAAATTAAAATCGGACGAAGCTATATATAAATCTCAGCCGATTTCAACAAAAATTGGCATATATCAATCGAGACCTAATTCAGTACTCTGTGTAAAATGTTATCTCAATCGGACCAATATTTAGGATTTGGTGCACCATTTACATAAAATCGGACGAAACTATATATGGGACCTATATCTAAATCTGAACCGATATTCTGTAATATTTATAGGGTTCGTCCTTGGGCCAAATAAAAAACATGTGCTCATCTAAATCTGATTATAAATGCGACCTGTACTTTGTTCACAAAAATACATGGACCGACAGACGGGCATGCGTGAATCGACTAAGAAAGTTATTCTATGCATATTCTCAAAAGGAACCAGGGGTCTATCTCGATTCCTTTTGCCTGTTACAGACAACATTTTCCCTGTAAGAAAATGCATCTTTGGTATAGGAAAAGTTGTCATCCTATAGGAAAATTCATTATCCATGACTATAGGAAAAACCATTGATGACCACATTTCCCCTATAGTAAAAGCCATCATTGATGGAAAGTAATTTTCTTTAAAAAAATCTATCATCAATGTCTTCTTTTCGAAAAATTCACAACCCATGAAAGTATTGGAATATCCTTTTGAAAAGCCTTCTCCTACACTGCCCTCCTTTAAATTACTCACAGTGTATGTATGAACGTATGTGTGTGTTTTTGACATTAACAAACATTGACTTTGGCGTTGACACAGTTTATGTTATTTGTGTGTGTGTTTTTTTCCTTTGTATTCTATCTCGTTTTTGTCCCTCTTCTTTTTCTTGTTCTGCTCCTATCGTTTTATATGTACATTTCGTATCGCAATGTCCTCTGCATACAGGGATTTACATCTCCATCTGCTGCTGTTAACAATTCACAGGTCACATTATCATGGATACGGTAGTGGCTTCTGTAGGACAGTAAAACAAAAGTGAAAATGCTGCAACCAGCGGAACATTATTCGAGATAGATGGCAGGATAATGGACACGACAAAACATAGGAAATGTTTCCAGTTTTGGCAAAAGCCTATCACCAAGTTTAGAGGACAAGTTTGCGGTGTTTTATTGTGAAGTGTCAAATTAAATTTAATTTATTATGGCTCAATAAGAATTAAATAGATCGGGTAAAGCAATATGGAGCGTAATACACAATGAAAATATGTAAATGACAAACAGGGTTGAGAGCTGCAGAACCTGCTGAAGAGGTGGCAAAATAAATTCAAAATATTTTTATCTCGAGGGCAATCTAAGTGAAGATAAAGTAGTCAAGATCGACAGAGTTTCTCAAGGAAAGGGTATTGAAGTATATTTCCTATCAATGATCATTAATTCTACTTCCTAATTTATTGTGTTTATTGTCTGTGATTATTATTTGTCGACTTCTTTTGAAGACTTCTGTTTAAAAATATTTGATGGCATATTTATGTCATTAAAGTCTCTCGAATACCTTAGTATTTCCACTTTGCCATCTCTGTTGCCAAATACACACAAACTTAAAACATTCAACTCTAACATACATTTACATTCAAATAAAACTGAAATTGAAATGAAAGCAGACAGAACAAATTGAGATGGGTCAACATAAATGCGACAAATTTTTGGTTAAATCGGTCACTGGGGGTCAATTTAATTTGAAGCGTCGTTTTATTATTGTTGCAGTTCAATTATTTGGTTTTTATGCAAATTGATGGTAGAGAAATTAAATTTTATATTATCATTCAACATGTGCCAGAATGTGGAATTTAAAATCGGCAGTAAATGATAGATAAATATTTGGAAACATATCTGAAATATTGAAATTCGTTTGAGACAGCAAGAAGTACCTTCGCTATGTATATTGGAATATTTGTGTAATATTAAGAAAAATAAGCCTCGACCCGCAAAATAACACTACTGTGTACATTTTCAATATGCTATATTTTGATATTTAAACTTACCAGTATTACAAATAAATCTGAAATATAAGAACATATTTAAAAATTAGAAAAAATAATGTACCATTCTAATGTACTAAAATTCAGGTATCTCTGACCTATTAATTAAAAATGCAAATATTTATCATCTAAAATGGTTTTATTATTTTTCAAAGTTTTATTTAGTAAAATTTACGCACATTTTCTTAGCTCAAAACAATCGTCGATGCACTTTTCCACTCCGATTGAGACAACTCCCAAATTATGTTTTTGAACGTTTCATCAGCATTTTCTGACGAACACCATTGACCAACCATTTAGTCATTTTTGTAAAGGAATAAAAAAAGTCAAGAAAATATGGAGCGGTGTACGGGTGGCGTCGCACTATGTCGCGAGTTCATATAAACAGCGGCCAAAAATAGAAGGAGTTATCGTAAGTTAATGAAATTTGGTACACGTGCTTATTATTGGCCTAAAAAGCAACTGACAAAAAATTAGATAGGTCGGACCAAGATTTGGTATACCTCCCATATACCTCCCTTCTGAATCCAATTTCTCCTTCCTATTTGACCCTCAATAACTTATTTAATTGTATAAATAACATATTTGAAGGTGATCACCAAAAAAGTTAAATAATTCTTAGGACCGCAGGACTCCGCAGCTAATTTTTTTTATTCCTTAAATAACACACTTTTCACCACTCAAATAAAAAAAAATTAGAGCTAACCCTTTTTAAACTTTTTTTTTATGCTCCACTAATTTCAAAATTTGTTTTACAAATTTGATGAACTAAGTACTACAAGTGTGGACGACTGTATACACCATATGATATCTATATACATACAAACTGCAGCGAATTCTAGTTTTTAACATCCACAGCAACCAAAATAAACACTTTTATAATAACCGTTAATTTGAATATTCAAATATTTGAGCATCAGAAAAACACACCCATTTTTCGAAAATATGGTAAAAAATCAGTTTATAAATAATTATCAGATTTGAACCTTTGTAGAGACAAAACTACTCGACATATCGATGTAAAATTTCATATTTATTCTAATTGGAGTATTTTCTATCAATCCTCATCAAAAAATTTGTCCCCCGTGGTACTTGGTTTTGACCATTTTTGGCCGCGGTCGTGACACTGTGCGTCGTTATATGAGAATTTATCGGGAAGCATTTTTGCACACGCCAATTACTTTGATGTTAAATTGAACTCACTTCGATTGGAAATTGCGTCAAAATACCTAACCTCTTAGACGATCTCATCTATCTATAGAAGGTCACTATAAAAGGTGATACGAAGACTACAGAACACCGTCACTTATTTCTTCTTTATTGGTAGAAAACCTCTTCTGTTCCGGATCATTTCTCTACTGTTTGCAAATTTTGTCACTTGTCAAACACACGTCTTAGTCAATTTGATCCGTAAAATATTGACCGATTATACTCAAAGAGTCCTTCTTACTCGCTTTGTACTATAATTAAGACCACTAGAGCGACAAAAAACGTATAATTTTACCGATCATTAAAAAAACTACAGGTGTCTTCTTTGACCAGAACCGAACATACATTCATTCCAAATTTCGAAATCCGTATCCAACACTTTCCCCACAAATTGTATAGACAGTTGGACGGAAACACATATTTAGATCGATTCATTTAGTCGAGATAAGTTGATTGGCACACTGGCCTCTTAAGTCCAGAGGAAACCTCTTCTAGCCCAGAAGACCTACAGTAGCAGCAGAGGAGTTAATTTGGATATATAATACCAATTCCAGGTACAAATGATCTCTATTAGCCACAGAGCACCAGTTCCAGCAATAAACGACCGCTTCTAGTCACAGAATACCTATAACAGACACAAAAGACCTCTTTAAACTATAAGAGGCATATTCCAGTCACTCTTCTAGCCACAGAAGACTTCTTCTAACTACAGAAGATATTTTCTAACTATAGAAGACTTCTTCAGGCCATAGAAGACCTCTATCAGCCACAGAGGACCAGTCCCATCAAGCCATAGAAGTAACAGCAACAGAAAACCTCTTCTCGAAGATGTTTTCTAGCCATAGAAGAGCTCCTCTAGCTATAGAATACTTCTTAAAGCCATAGAAGTAACAGCAACAGAAAACCTCTTCTCGAAGATGTTTTCTAGCCATAGAAGAGCTCCTCTAGCTATAGAAGGCCTCTTCCAGCCATAGAAGGTCAATTGTAATCATAGAAAACCTCTTCTAGCCACACAAGACCTATTTTAGCCATAGATGATCTATGAGTGGATGCCCTCTTCTACTCACAAACGAAGTCTTCTAGCCATAGAAGGCTACATCTAATTACAGAAGACCTCTTGTAGTCTTAGAATATTATTCTAGCCAAAGAAGAAACCACAGAAGGTCAGTTCTGGGAACAGAATACCTTGTCAAGGTATTGAAGACCTCTTCAAGCCACGGAAGACCTCTTCTAAACCTAGAAGACCCCTTCTATATTCACAGATGAACACATTTGTATTAGTCGTAAGATGTTTTGTATTGAAAATGGTATATATCGATCCATGGTTTGGTGTAGCTCCACATATTTCTCGTGACAAAACTTAGAATGTCCTTACGACATAGCTGAGTAGGGTATAATGCAGAATATAATTTTATTATACAAGATATGTGGTAGAAAATTACTGAAAGGTATATGATAGAAAATTTTCGATTCGAATATTTCTGAAATGGGATATAAGACACAAATATTTTTTTTATAAAATGTTCGAAGTTTTCATTACTTCATCTTCTTATTATTCCTTCCCAGGATAGCGATTTGACCATATACATTATGTTCTCACGCTTGACACCCAAAAGACAAAAAATGTCACACGACATTGCTGTTAAATGAACACTACTCACAGATAACGTAGTCTCTCTCGCAATACACACTAACACACTTTCACACTAATCCTTTGTACTTTTGACATAAACAAATGACCCAGTAAAACTAAAGCGCAGCCGCATTACCTCCAGCACTCACCCAGTGAACAAAGTGATCCTTTTTTATAAGCACACAAAACCCTTTTATTTAAATTTTTTGCGCTAAGCGAAACAAATTGTCGGGCTAACCACGAATGACATTAGCAACGTCATTTCCGCAGCAACAAAAACATTATAATTTTGGTCGGTATTATTTAACACCGTTCAATAACTTAGCAAAAAACATTTATTTTTAAAATTATGAGCAAATTTTTTTGTTTAGTTTTGTAAAGACATGCGAACGCATTAAAACCAAAAGACATCAACATCGTAATCATCATCACCATTAGTAGGATGCTGAGGAGCCAGCCAGTAATTTTGGCGCCCAATGTTAGGCAGAGATATTCACCAACACCACCACCTTTAGCTTTACTGTTCTGCAACATCAAAAGAACACTTTATTACATTAAGAAAATCTGAACATAAACTTTTTGGTAATTTCATAATAAAAATAATGACTTTAGGATCAAGCTTAAAATTAAAATCATAAATTATGAAAGAAGTTTTCCTGCTGTAGTTTTCTTTGGTGGGTGCTTGTGTTACTGTCGCATAGCATCAGCCGCCATGAAGCTATTTCTTTTCTTTGACGTTATTTTTTGCCAATTGTTTTTCATTCTATCTATGAAGCTGCTGTTGGTGGAAAGACTACGATGAAAGCATATATTTCGCTTGAGGATGCATTGAAGAAAGTTTTTTTCTTGCTCCATGGTTGATCTCTTTATGCGACAATTATTACTGCAAGTAGGAATGACGAGGGATTAATGCTGACATAATAAATAACGTATTTATACATAAAACAAATCTCTTTTATCCATAAGACTTATTTTATACATAGAAAGATACTTCTATCCATAGAGGACCCATAATATCCGCCGAAGATTGTATACTACCAAGAAAGGGTTATTGTGTTCTCAGAAGATCTCTTTTCACAGAAAACATATTATAAACATTAATGAACTTCTCTATCAATCCACAGACTATATTTGTATCCACTGACTATATTTGTCATTCTCCTCTGTCCTCATAAGAAGAGCTATTCTATTGATAGATGAGGTATTCTCTCCATAGAAAATCTCCTCTATCCACAAAAGACCTTATCTAGCCAAAAAGACCCCCTCATACCCACAGAAGACTTCAACAGGCCAAATAAAACATCTTTGAGATGTCCCATCGGAAGATGATACCTTTAGCCTCTGAAGACCCCCTCCATGTTTAGAAGAATTGAAGACATTTCCATGTACAGAAGATTTAGAAGATCCATAGAAGGTCTCTTCCCTACATAGAAATCATTTTTATACACAGAAGACTTCATTTAGTCATAAGAAACCTCTCCTAGCTACAGAAGACATTTTCTAGCCTCCGAAGAGCTTTAGAAGACCACTTCCGACCGTAGAAGAACTCATCCAGCGGTAAAAGTCATCTTCATGCTACAGAAAACTTCTTCTAGAAACCATAGACCTATTGTAGCCATAAAATCTTCTAAACCATAGACCTATTGTAGCCACAGAAACAGAAGACCTGTATTAGCCTTAGAAAAGTACATAGAAGTAAACATTATATTCACGTAAGACCTCTTTTATCCCAAAAAGACGTATTCTAAGCAAGAAGTCCTCTTCTGACCACCGAAACCCTCTTTTACCCCATACAACCTCTTCTATCCACAGTAGACCGTTTCTAGCAATAAAGGACTCTAAAGGACTCGCATATCCATCTTCAACGTCTTCTATGACGTCTACGGCTCTGCAACGACATAATTCCTCTTCTAGTCACAAAAATACCTGTTCTATCTTTAGTAAACTTTTATAGAAGGCTGTGTTCTATCCAAGGAAGAGTCTAAATTTTGATTAAAATGCCATAGAAGAACTCTTCAAGCTACAGAAACCCGTTTCTAGAAACAGAGGGCTTATTGAAGTCATATAATACCTCTTCTAGCCACAGAAGACCCCTTCCAACCAAAAAAATCTCTTCTAGCCATAGAAGACCTCTTACAGCCACAGAAGACCTCTTCAAGTCATTGAAAATCGCTTCTAGCCATAGAAGACCACTTCAAGCCACAAAAGACAAGTTTCTAGTCATAAAAGATCAATTCTAGTTACAAATATCTCTTAGCCTCAGAATAACCAAAGAAAGGACCTCTTCTACATACAGAATATATCTTCTATCCACAGAATATCTCTTCTAGCCCCAGCAGACTTCTTCTGGCCAAGAAGACTTATAACATAAGACATCTTCCATCCACAGAAGATCTCTTCTAACAAAAAAACTCGTAAAATATCATTTCTTTCCACAGCAACCCTCTTCAAGCCTCAGAAGACTTCTTCTAGGAACAGAAGCCCACTTCCACCCTCAGAAGACCACATTTAGCCACAAGAAGACCTTTTCTATCCCCAGAAGATTCCCTTCTATCTATAGAAGACTATGCAAATGACTATTCACGCCATAAAATTACTATTCAAGCCATAGAAGACCCCCTCATATGCCTATAGAAGGCATTTTCTAGCATCAAAATAGTTCAAGGACTCGCAGGGAAAACCTCTATCAATATCTTCCCGATCGCCATCCCTACATGGTTTAAACCATCGTTAACGACACAACTTTAATCCGCTAACACACACTAACAGCAACAGCGACGGAAATAACCAGACTAGTCTTCACAACTTAAGGTTAAGAAGCCAGGCAAAACATAAAAGCGAAGCGATGTTTGCCTAACTATGAGAGGAGGGTGTTGTCATTGTTGCCTTCAAAAGACTGAGTACAGTAAGAAAATAATAATGCAAAGTGCAAAGCAAGTGAAGATGAAGATGCACAGAAGGGACGAAGTACTACTGCAACAACAAGAACATTATCCTAATGATGTACTTAAGCAAATATAAGTAAATAATTTACAATGTAAAGAAAGACAAAAGAGAGATGTAGCGCGACAAAACTTATTTTTCTCATCCGTTCCCAAGTGGATGACGACTGTGAAAAAAATTATTTGACACATAAGAAAGTAGTTACAGGCGATATAGTGTGAGCTAATAAAATATACGTACGCACACACACATTTGTCAGGAGATAAGTGAAATAATTTTTTACAAAGAAAAAAGGGAAACTTTCTCACAAATAAAGTAAATTACAATTAATTCCAATGGAAGAAAGGGTCGAAGATGTATTGGGTAATGAAATGAAGTTCAGGGGAAATATTGTTATTTTTTCTTATGTTAACCTCAAATGTCAATTGGTATATGCTTGTATGAACTCATCTATCCCTAGAAGGTATCTAAACATAAAAATGCTATCTATTAACGGAAAAGCTCATCTAGAATCCGAAGCATAGTTTAGACGTCTTAAAACATGTTTCGACCTTTTTAAATTATTTTTGGCTGAATTATATGGTGTAAACATCAAGGTTTGTCCCTTGATAGTATTTGGGATCCCACCAATCCATTTGTCATTACTTCACAAGAAATAGCTTTATTAAGTCCAGTTTAATCCGAGAAATTAGTGACCTGTTGCTGTAGTAGCCCTACTATGAACTGAGATTGATTGACGTTGGTAGTTGAGACCTTTAACTGCACAAAATTTGTTTGATAATTTAACCCAACAAATCCTGGATTGTATTTTTCTATGATGAAATTTTTTACCCATCAAGGTCCCGGAATGGGTTGGAAAACAGACCTCGGGCCATCAAAGTACTTATAAAGAGGCAACTATTTTAATTTTTTGACGACCCACATAATTCGGGTCAACTCGGTTGAAAAATTCTCCAAAAACGATAATTATTATTCTGAGAACTTTTTCCTATTGAAAAAATTTGGTCTTCAGCATCTGAGGTCCTTTTTTCTATAGAGAAAAAAATTGGTCCATAGATTCTAAGGTCATTTTTTATAGAAAAATATTTTGTCATCAGATTTTGGATATTTTTCTATAGAAAAAATTGGTCCTCATCTTTTGAGGATTTTTTTCTGTAGAAAAAAAATTTGTGTTCAGCTTTTGAAGATTTTTTCTGTAGAAAAAAATTAGTCCTCAGTTTTTGAGAATTTTTTTTGTAGAAAAAAATTTGGCCCTCAGCTTTTAAGATCCTATTAAAAAATTGGTTTCTCAGATATTGAGAATTTTTTTCTATAGAAAAAAATGGGTCCTCTGTTTCTGAGGTCCTAAATTTAGTCCTCAGTTCCTGAGGTGCTTTTCTTCTAAGAAAACAATTTCCGCCCCTGTTTTAGAGGTCCTTTTTTCTATAGAAATATATTTGGTCTTCAACATAGCTTCATAGGATTTCTTTCTATGGAATTGTTTAGGTCTTAAAATATGTTCCTCTGCTTAAAATTTTTAGAGGAAGAAATGTTACTCTGTTTCTAAGGAAATGTTGGTCCCCCGTGACTAAAATATTTTGTTATGTAAACCTCATATTGTTTTTTTTTTTTTTTGTGTAGATAAAAAACGTTGGTTTTTAGCTTCACTAATTGGTCTTCTGCTTCTTCGAGGAATTTGTCAGTGGATAAAAATGGGGACCTAAGCTTTTTAGCTAAAAAAAAGTAACTCTGCGGATTTTTATGAAACAATAATTTTCCCTTAGCAGCTGAGTATTTTCAATGAAAATCGACAGAATCGTTCTTCTAATATATACGAATTTTATCAATAGAACTAATTCCTTAGTGGAAAAAATGGATCCAATAGAATAACATTTTTCCAAGTTACTTGAATTCATAATCATTTTTCAATATTGTTTCACTGTTTTTATTTTATTTTCAATTTCTAGAGATTTACCTGCAAAAAAACGAAATATGTTGTTCACTTTGTTTTCCATTTGTTGTTTTTTTTTTCTTTTTTTCTTGTTGACTATAAGTGTGAAGAAGAAGAAGAAGTCCATACAGCTTCAACATCTGTTTATCTATCAGTAGTAAGTAATCATTCCTTCAGCTACTTCTAAACATAATTCCACACAGATTTAACCATGAACCATGAAAGTGTTTTTTGTTTCTTTCTTGCGAGATTTTCTTCACAATCTTCACAGCAGGGCAGACAGACAAATAGACGTGCATATACGCATATGAAAACAAACATCAGAATATATACACACACAGAGACACAACTCTTCCATCATCAGTGTCATGACTGTTTTTGCGATGAGTGTGTGTCTCATCATCAGATGTTTTTTTCTGTTTTTGCGAGTGTATGTGTGTGTGAAGCAGCTATCTGTAGTCGTCGCTTCTTTATGCCATATTAACGACACCTTCCTTGTCTTCATCATCCTGCACGCCAATGATGACTGCCGATACTACCACTTGCGTAATATCAACAATGTTGCCTATTGTTCAATCTCTCTAAGGTGGTTAAGTGTAGCAATGGCATAGCTTCTTTTGTTTTTTTCTCTATCCGTGATTTATGGCCCAGTTTTTCAGACAGATGTTTGGTTGCTTGTGTATGTGTGAGTGAGTGGTTTTATTTCTTCTAACCAATGGTTGTTAGATAAACATTAAATACGATTTAAGGAATTTGGTAAATGTGGATATACTGATTAGAATTAACTTTGATTGCAGGATATAAGTTAGGAAAGGTTAGGTTTACTTAGGAGAGCACACCTACTTAGCAACCAAATAACAACATTAGATCATAACACAAGTTTGACGAGTGAGATATGTGGCCACGAAGAGAACATGAAGTTCATGGACTGAAACCAAATTTCAATATGGATGTGTAGATGCATGTATGTACTTCCATGTCCCTTATTAAAATTTGTACATCTCGCCTAACAAATATTTTATCAAATTTAAATAAAAGTCAATTGA
>NW_026881284.1:0-10873 GCF_032173495.1 Musca vetustissima | reverse complement strand
AAGCTGCCTGCAGCTGTGTGGTTTCGATGCGTAAACTCAGCGGATCAATGGCCAGCTGTTGCTGGTGGTGCTGATGTTGTTGGCGCCTCTGACAATTGGAAACCGTTGTTATGCCCGTGCTCTCCTCATCTGTGGGCGTGTGTTCCATCGGTGTTACCGCCAGACTACTGCAACCGGATGAAGTAATCTGCATACGTGCCAGACCCACATGTTCATTGAGATTGCAGAGGTTCGACGAGGATGACGATGAGGAGGGGGGTATGTTTGCGGCCGTGGTTACGCCCAGTTGCTGCTGTTGCCTTAGATCTTTGTGAAGATCAGCCAACGGCATGGTGGCGTTAAATGTAAACTGCTGGGACGCTAACGTGATGGCTGTTTTCTCTGTGCAAGGTTTTGGTGTATCAAGGAAATGTCAAATGGAAATCAAAATAAAAAACGATGAAGGCAATCCAACAGCAAACAAAAGTAATTAATCGAGTATTCTGCGTTTTTGCAATGATCAAACGACGAACCGACGACGACGACACCACACACACTAAACAATAGAAAACAACAAACAGACAACAGCGACGCGACCGAATTGTTTGAATGATGACCTCCACCGACCAGACCAAAAGGCGTAGGCGAGCGTGACTGGCCTTCAGTGGAAAAACATGAACTCAACGAACGCCGTTTATTTCCTTGGTCCAGTGTGGTCCGCCGTATGTTATTTCACGATTTGCAATTTCAAAATACTCTGCGACTCTACGACCAGCGTAATTTTTTGTTAAAGAATTCCGTTCGATTACACGAATATAATTGAGTATTAAAAAACAATACTTTTTCTTAGCTTGCAATCTTCATTACTATTTTTCTTTTTCTTTTCACTTATTGATGTTGTTCACAGACACAGAGAGACATATACTATGGAGAGAATATTTACAATTGTCAAACAATGACAATGGATAGGTTGGCTGAGGGTCTACAGTTAGTGCGAACGCAAACGTAACGTATTGTTAATGGAAATTACCACTACGTTACTCACTCCCGTTGTCTATATGTGTGTGTGTTGAGGTTTGTACACAACTAATAAAATATGTCAAAATCAGCTGTTAGTCATAGGCATTACGTTACTTGTTTGCAGTAACTCGATGAATCAGCTGTGTATGAATATTAACAGTCAACTGTAAGGTTGCATTTTCTCTCTCTTTTTGGTAGTGTTGCCAATCACAATTTGCCAATTTTGAAATGTATATGTAAGGAGGTCATTTATATACGTGTTTTGCATATGAACATAATTTTAAATTAATTTAATTGTTTCTTACTGGAATTTTCTTTTCACTTTTGTTTTGTTTATAATTATTGTTATTAGTATTGCAAATAGTTGCTTGTTGTTGTTTTTGACACTTACCTTGAACACATTTTCAATGCACAGCGATAAACGGAAACCACACTGACAACAAAATGTAGAAATAAAGTGAAAATGAGACCAGATGCAGCGGAAATTTCACTTTTGGCATTCAATAAATCGAACTGAAATGGGAGAATGAAGAGAATTTGTCATTGCGAATAAGAGAAATGAAAAAGATATTGAAAAATTGCGTGAAATATTAAAAAGTGTAAATCATATCCCAGAAGAAGGTAAGTATAATTATCTGAACATTACACTGTTCCAAATGTTGTAATCGTCGGGTAAAAACGTCCTTAAATTCGGCCGGGTCGAACTTTTTGTATATAACTCCTATGAGGTGCCTAAAATCGTATGTAAATATTGGTCCTAGATCCACCTTCAGTATACTGATTGTGATATATCAACTAAGTCGATATATACATGTGTGCTCGTCCGTCCGTCTGTCCATTATAATTTGTAAACACGACATAGGCCACAGTTATGGACCATTCTTTTGCACGTAAATTTAATATTTAGGGGATGAAATGGATCAAAAACTTTATTTTTCTGGTCTCTATAGATCCCCCAATTTTTATCTGAACATCACGGAATTTTACACAGAGAAATGGATATGACCATGGAATAAGCATGACCGTTGTTGATGAAGATCCGTCAACATTTAAGCGGGTCAAATGGGCCAGACTTCGAATATGGCCAAAAAAATTTGGGTTATGGCCAAGGACACCGCCAATAATTTGCATATTGGGGATGGAATGGACCGACAACTTTATTTTTGTCTAGTTATCTAGACGCCACAAAAGCTGAACATCACAAATTTTCCAAGAGGACCAACATTTTTCTGTACATTTTTCTCCGGGAAATCATGATTCGGAAAAATGCAACAGAGGAGATGCTGACTTATAATAGATCAAGAGTGCGCAGAAACTTAGATCTCAGTGGTAGTTGTGTATGGTATCATATGGTCGGCTCCGTACGACAACAGGTTTTAACACCCTAGAACTTCGTTTGGATAATGATTCAATGCCTTAACCGATATATCCCATTGTCTACATCAAACCTCGTAAAAGTAGTAACGATGTATACGTTACATTTCCAAACTCTGTCCTAAATATTATAAGGCCAATTTTTTTTTCAACAGGCAGGCGGTCATGGCTTAGTGGATTCCAAAGAATATTTTGAGATGTTAATAACGGAATGACAAAATTAATATACCTTATGGTATAAAGGATGGAAACAGTTCCATACCCTCGGATATTCCCATTAAAATTTTAAAATTTTTAAGAAAAGGCAAAGGAAATCGATTACGTCTTAAGCTTAAACATTTCATATCATTGGAAGAACGAGACGTGCCTTAAAGACACTGAGTTCCAATACATATAGTAATGAGAAGTGGTAGGTGCTAGTACCGCAAAAGAAGATAGAGCTGAGCTGACAATCATATAATATTGAAGACTTTTTTTATATTATTTCTCAGACAGCTTCCGAATAAATATCCTCTATGATTGGTCCATAGCAATCCGAGATTAATTTTTAATGGAAGTTCAGTGTGATTATTAGTTACTGGTAGAATGTATTTATATATCCTTCTGTGGTACCGGTTATTATGTCTTTGTGCATATGTTTGTAACCGGCAATAGGAATCGAGATAGACCCATGGTTCCTCTTAAGAATATGCATAGATTTACTTTCTGAGTGGATTTATTCACGTCGTTTGTCCGTCCTTGTATTTTTGTGAGCAAAGTACAGGCCGCATTTATAATCCGATTTGGATGAAATTTGGCACAGGTCACTTATTTAGCCCAAGGACGAACCCTATTGAAATTGAAGAAAATCGATTTAGATATAGCTCCCATATATAGTTTAGTCTTATTTTAGGTAAATTGTGCACCAAACTCCCAAAATTTGTCCTATTGAGACAAAATTTTACACAGTGTACTAGATTAGGTGCACTTTGATGTCTGCGAAGTTTTGTGGAAATCGGTTCATATTGAGATATAGCTCCCATATATAGTTTCGTCCGATTTTGGGTAAATGGTGCACTAAACTCGCAAAATTTGTCCTATTGAGACAAAATTTTACATATCGTACTAGATAAGTTGCACTTTAATGTCTGCGAAGTTTTGTTGAAATTGGTTCAGATTTAGATATAGCTCTTATATAGTTTCGTCCGATTTTGGGTAAATGGTGCACCGAGGAGCCAACGTCTGTTCCTTATACACGTGACAAAATCGTTGACAGCGATCTGTGCCGCAGCATACCAAACGATATATGCCACGGTTGCTCAATTAGGTCCAGATTTACATATAGCTCCACATACATTATTTTGCTCGATTTCATACAAATGGTAAACAAAACAATCCGATTGACATACAGTTGTTTTTATATATTTCAGACACATTTAGTTTCGCCCCATTCCTTTTCAATGGTCCTCTAAAGATTATATGTCTGTTCTATCTAACTCTCTAAGTAGATTAGAGACCGCGATTAGAATGACGGATTCGTAAGACAAACACTAAAGCCCCTAAAATCATTTTAAGTTCACTTAAATTGAACATTTTTATTTCTGTAGATCGATATATTGGTAGTCGTTGACTCAGCTATTGCTTTACAGTACGAATTTAGGTAGTTTTGGATAGTAGACGTCACATTCGTGTAAGCGATAGTGAGTTGAAATTCTTCCTTTTATTTTGAAACACCTAAAAGTGTTTTAATTCTGAAAAATATTACAGTTAACTTACCTCTTCCTTCGATTGGTTAACATCACGTGATAGTCCAACTCCCGATATGGCCAAGGCCAAAGTACTCGTGGCAATGCACACCAAACTCAAAGCCAAAAATGATGTTTGTGTCTTTCGGAGACCCACGACACCCAATGACCCAGTCACCGCAGCAATCAAGCCCGTCCATATACCACAGCCAGCTGTGGACAACGCTGCTTCGCGTACAATTAACAAAGAACCCAATGCCACCAATGATATGGCCAACAACAACTGTAATAGACCCAAAATAATTTGTACTGGAAATGCCGAGCAACAGGCGGTGCTACTTTTCGGTTTAAATGAGGCAGATTTCTTTTTCAGGGATTTTACCGATTTCACCGAACTGCGATCATCCTTGATGAGTTCTGGTGGAAATCTTTGTTTTTTGCTAATTCTCGAATCTAATGTTGCTGCTCGTGAGGCAATGGTTTCCTGTAGCTGTTGCTTGAATTCTTCGTGGGATATTAATTTGGGTTTCTTCAAGCTACCATCCTTGACGGTGTCCACCAATGTGGCAGCTGTTAGTTTTAATGGCTGTGGTGGTTTCTCAT
Organism: Musca vetustissima; assembly: GCF_032173495.1. Lineage (NCBI taxonomy): Eukaryota > Metazoa > Arthropoda > Insecta > Diptera > Muscidae > Musca > Musca vetustissima. The sequence goes on along the minus strand of NW_026881284.1, from coordinate 6,173 downwards.
CATAGACGGGACTGGAATAAATGTGACTTTGTGCATCCATTGGTTTGCCATTTGTCATGGACGATTTGTTGTTGTTGCTGTGGTTGGAATTTTGTTGTTGTTGCTGCGGTGTCGTCGGCATTAATTCATCATCACTTCCGTTTGTAGTTTGTTGTTGCAACATGGCTATTTCGGAATTGGTTAAACTGTTGTGCATATTTGTGGTGTTAGTACTCTGTTCAATTGTGGTCTGCATCATTTCCTCATGGTTGTTGTTGGTCATCGATGGTGAAGAAGAAGAAGAAGCATTAACATTACCACCCATTGCCACAGCAATATTGCCCATACTGTTATTGTTGCTATTACTGCTGTGGTGGGTTGCCCGATCGACAATGGTATCCATGCTGCCCGTTGTTGAGTCATGTGAGTCAATCGTGCGTGCCGGCGATTCAGATTGCCGGTTTGTATCACTCTGATTAGTTGTGGTGATGATGGAATGATTACCATTTGCCTCGTTCATTTTGTTGTTTGTTGCTGTTGTTGGTGTCGATGGTGTGAAGCTGTGTGTTTTAGCTGCTTTGACTATAGGCTATGCCGGTTGTTGTTGTAGTATTTCCAATGCAGGAAGAGAGTTTTGCGGTCAATGATATTGTATTTTATTTGGCACGGATCAAATGTTTGTTATTATTTGTTGTTGTATTTTGTTTTATGGATAGTGCGGGGGTGTGGAATCGGTTAGCAGATTTAATCATTGGTGCGGTAATTTAAGACATTGATTTCCTGAAACGAGAAAAACGGAAGAAGAAATGGCGGTAAGAAGGGTGAAATAAAAAGATAAAGAAGAAAGGGTGGGTACAAAATAAACAAATAAAAGTTTGTAGCAAAAATAAGTTTTCAGGGACTGAAAAAAATAAGGGGAAGATCTCGGATTTTTTGTAGCCTCAGACTTGGATTTTTTAAATGCTATTTTCCAAAGTATTTTTATAGCCTCAGGTGTGGATTTTTAAAGACTATTTTTCAAGGGTTATTATGGCCTCAGGCGTGGATTTTTTTAAGACTATTTTTCAAGGGGTTTTACTGCCTCAGGCTTGGTTTCTTAATGACTATTTTTCAAGGGTTTTTATTGCCTCAGGCGTGGATTTTTTAAAGATCATATAGACATTCTTTAAAGAATCCACGCCTATTGTTGAAGGGATGTTTGGAAAAAATTCTTTAAAGAATCCACGCCTATTGTTGAAGGGATGTTTGGAAAAAATTCTTTAAAGAATCCACGCCTATTGTTGAAGGGATGTTTGGAAAAAATTCTTTAAAGAATCCACGCCTATTGTTGAAGGGATGTTTGGAAAAAATTCTTTAAAGAATCCACGCCTATTGTTGAAGGGATGTTTGGAAAAAATTCTTTAAAGAATCCACGCCTATTGTTGAAGGGATGTTTGGAAAAAATTCTTTAAAGAATCCACGCCTATTGTTGAAGGGATGTTTGGAAAAAATTCTTTAAAGAATCCACGCCTATTGTTGAAGGGATGTTTGGAAAAAATTCTTTAAAGAATCCACGCCTATTGTTGAAGGGATGTTTGGAAAAAATTCTTTAAAGAATCCACGCCTATTGTTGAAGGGATGTTTGGAAAAAATTCTTTAAAGAATCCACGCCTATTGTTGAAGGGATGTTTGGAAAAAATTCTTTAAAGAATCCACGCCTATTGTTGAAGGGATGTTTGGAAAAAATTCTTTAAAGAATCCACGCCTATTGTTGAAGGGATGTTTGGAAAAAATTCTTTAAAGAATCCACGCCTATTGTTGAAGGGATGTTTGGAAAAAATTCTTTAAAGAATCCACGCCTATTGTTGAAGGGATGTTTGGAAAAAATTCTTTAAAGAATCCACGCCTATTGTTGAAGGGATGTTTGGAAAAAATTCTTTAAAGAATCCACGCCTATTGTTGAAGGGATGTTTGGAAAAAATTCTTTAAAGAATCCACGCCTATTGTTGAAGGGATGTTTGGAAAAAATTCTTTAAATAATCCACGCCTATTGTTGAAGGGATGTTTGGAAAAAATTCTTTAAAGAATCCACGCCTATTGTTGAAGGGATGTTTGGAAAAAATTCTTTAAAGAATCCACGCCTATTGTTGAAGGGATGTTTGGAAAAAATTCTTTAAAGAATCCACGCCTATTGTTGAAGGGATGTTTGGAAAAAAAATCTTTAAAGAATCCACGCCTATTGTTGAAGGGATCTTTGGAAAAAAATCTTTAAAGAATCCACGCCTATTGTTGAAGGGATCTTTGGAAAAAATTCTTTAAAGAATCCACGCCTATTGTTGAAGGGATGTTTGGAAAAAATTCTTTAAAGAATCCACGCCTATTGTTGAAGGGATGTTTGGAAAAAATTCTTTAAAGAATCCACGCCTATTGTTGAAGGGATGTTTGGAAAAAAAATCTTTAAAGAATCCACGCCTATTGTTGAAGGGATCTTTGGAAAAAAATCTTTAAAGAATCCACGCCTATTGTTGAAGGGATCTTTGGAAAAAATTCTTTAAAGAATCCACGCCTATTGTGAGAGGGGAGATTATTTTTCTTTGCTTTTTCATGGTAGGAGGGGTTTTCCTAGTGTGGGCAACTAAGCCCACGCCTCAACCAATTTTTTATAGTTTTTATGGGTGTACTCCCGGCACATATAAGCCCACTATTTCAACGGGTGATGAAAATAGCTACCTCAGGTGACACCGCGGGAAGGTCAGTGTCCACAATTGAGATGAAAAAGGAATCCTCCACGAATCAGATGGAAAGACCAAGTAAAAAACAACATCTTGGAACGTGGTTTTCCAAATATTCTTAAAAATCATATGAATAGATTTTCCATTAAAAATATAATATTTTATGTCAGTTTTTAATTTAACTTTAATTAGTGCCTATCACTCCGCTGGCTAATACATTTCGTAATTGCCATAAATTGGTTAATACCAACAACAATGTCGGCACACTTTACAATCTAATTTTACAACAACAACAATAAAAATTCTAAATTAACTATTACATCAGGTTAAGCTTCAAAATTTGTCACGACTTATCGCATGATCCTCGTTTCATCATTTCGTAAAATGCCAGTTGACTTAGAATGGTGGCAAAATGAATTTCGAAAAAAAGAAACTAAAACACAGTCAAAACTCCATATTAGGAACTTTGGAAAAATAAAAACTCAAAGAGAAACAATACAATACAATTATAAAAAAATAAATCTAAACTTGATTCTTTTGAATTTTTCATAAAAGGTTTGACTGTATTTCCCTTCCGAAATACAGAACACTCGTTAGGTTTTTTGTTGCGATTCACATGTTTCCATTTCAATTATTTGCAATTATTTTGACAATTCAACAACAGAAAAATGCCAGAATACCAAAAAACCAAGTGCGGAATTACACAAGACAACAACAAACCATCCAAACCAATTCGAAACCACCAAGACATTCTATCGAAATAAAAAAAAAAACAAATTCTCATAAAGCAGTCAGGAGTCAAAAAGTCCGAATTTGTTGTTGTTATTTGAAACAATTGTTTTTGTCATTTGCCAGCTATTCTCATTCATTTAAAGTGGAGATTTGGTTCAAACGCATGTACATTCTGCCTGTCATTGTTGTTATTATTTTTTTGTGATTTAATCTGAAACAATTATGTTATGATTAATGATTAAAAATTCAAACGAAAACAATATTGGAAAAAGGCCAATTTGACAGATGACAAGTCTGAACTATTTTTTGTAAAAAATAACAACAACAATAGAAGGGGTTAAGAATAAACAATTATATAATAATTGGATAACAAGCAGTAATCACAATGGCAGGCTGGTTGTCTGGCGTTACAATTTATTGTCTGAGAATTTTGTTGTGAGAAGGTGTTTTGAGGTTTGAGGGTACCCAAGGCAGTCATAGTTGATAATGATTTCATTAATCATTTTTTGGAAATAATAAGGGATTAGTTCGAAAAATTTTCTTATCTTTAACAAGAATATTTTTCAAAATTAAGTTGTTGGGAGATAATCTGGCGGATTTGAAAGGTATAAAAGGTCAAATGAGAATTTGAAAAAGAATAATTGGCGGAATTTAATTTTTTTCAGAGAATAATCCGATTAGAATATTTTAAAATAAGCTAGAGTTTTTAAAGACTATTTTTCCAAAGACCAATAGGCGTGGATTTTTTAAAATAATATTTTTTCAAAGACCAAATGTGGGTGGATTTTTTTAAAGAATATTTTTCCAAAGATCAAATAGTCGTGGATTTTTTAAAGAATATTTTCCAAAGACCAAATAGGCGTGGATTTTTTTAAAGAATATTTTTCCAAAGACAAATAGACGTGGATTTTTTAAAGAATATTTTTTTCAAAGACCAACAGAGGCGTGGATTTTTTAAAGAATATTTTTTCAAAGACCAACAGAGGCGTGTTTTTTTAAAGAATATTTTTTTCAAAGACCAACAGAGGCGTGTTTTTTTTAAAGAATATTTTTTTCAAAGACCAAGAGGGGTGTGTTTTTTTAAAGAATATTTTTTTCAAAGACCAACAGAGGCGTGGATTTTTTTAAAGATTTTTTTTCAAAGACCAACAGAGGCGAGGATTTTTTAAAGAAGATTTTTCCAAAGACCAAATAGGCGTGGATTTTTTTAAAGAAGATTTTTCCAAGGACCAAATAGTCGTGGATTTTTTTAAAGGAGATTTTTCCAAATACCAAATAGGTGTGGATTTTTTTAAAGAAGATTTTTCCAAATACCAAAAAGGCGTGCATTCTTATCTTTAACAAGAATATTTTTCAAAATTAAGTTGTTGGGAGATAATCTGGCGGATTTGAAAGGTATAAAAGGTCAAATGAGAATTTGAAAAAGAATAATTGGCGGAATTTAATTTTTTTCAGAGAATAATCCGATTAGAATATTTTAAAATAAGCTAGAGTTTTTAAAGACTATTTTTTTCAAAGACCAACAGAGGCGTGGATTTTTTAAAGAAGATTTTTCCAAGGACCATCTGACCAATAGGCGTGGATTTTTTAAAGAAGATTTTTCCAAGGACCATCTGAGGTATAGGCGTGGACTTTTTAAAGAAGATTTTTCCAAATACCAAATAGTCGTGGATTTTTTTAAAGAAGATTTTTCCAAATACCAAATAGGTGTGGATTTTGTTAAAGAAGATTTTTCCAAATACCAAAAAGGCGTGCATTTTTTTAAAGAAGATTTTTCTAAATACCAAAAAGGCGTGCATTTTTTTAAAGAATTTTTTTCAAAGACCATTGCTCAAAAGGCATTGATTTTTTTAAAGAATTTTTTTCCAAAGACCATTGCCCAAAAGACGTGGATTTTTTAAAGTATTTTTTTCCAAAGACCATTGCCCAAAAGGCGTAGATTTTTTTAAAGAATATTTTTCCAAAGACCATTGTCCAAAAGACGTAGATTTTTTAAAAAATATTTTTCCAAAGATCATTGTCCAAAAGGCGTAGATTTTTTCAAGAATATTTTTCCAAAGACCATTGCCCAAAAGGCGTGGTTTTGTTTAAAGAATATTTTCCCAAAGACCATTGCCCAAAAGGCGTGGATTTTTTTTAAGAATATTTTTCCAAAGACCATTGCCCAAAAGGCGTGGATTTTTTTTAAGAATATTTTTCCAAAGACCATTGCCCAAAAGGCGTGGATTTTTTAAAAGAATATTTTTCCAAAGACCAATGCCCAAAAGGCGTGGATTTTTTAAAAGAATATTTTTCCAAAGACCAATGCCCAAAAGGCGTGGATTTTTTAAAAGAATATTTTTCCAAAGACCAATGCCCAAAAGGCGTGGATTTTTTAAAAGAATATTTTTCCAAAGACCAATGCCCAAAAGGCGTGGATTTTTTAAAAGAATATTTTTCCAAAGACCAATGCCCAAAAGGCGTGGATTTTTTAAAAGAATATTTTTCCAAAGACCAATGCCCAAAAGGCGTGGATTTTTTAAAAGAATATTTTTCGAAATACAATTTTTTCATATTTTATTCAAATATTCGCCAATGATGTATGTCGATTACATATTTGGCATATCTTTCAAAATATTACTGCTCACATTCAAATTTGTGGCAGTTGGGACAGCCAACAAATTAATTACAACTTCCCATTCGAAGTCGTGGTGTGTAGGTAATATTAATATATGGACTTTTCAACAAATAGACAACGTTAATGACAGCTCC
>NW_026881283.1:0-10863 GCF_032173495.1 Musca vetustissima | reverse complement strand
AGAAAATCCTTTTAGCAAAGTTTTTTCTTCGGTATAAGGTGTATATATTCTGAAAGTACGTTTCGAGACCTTTCAATTGATGTGGGTCTCCATACTGCGTCCATTTTAGTTTTTGCGCAATATGGCGTTTTCTACCCAGAGTCCCCACTGTCACTGAGACTTGCAACCAAAATCGAGAAAATCCGTTAGGCGAAGGTTTGTTTTCCGGCATATGGTGTATATATTCTGAAAGTACATTTCGAGACCTTTCAATTGATGTGGGTATCAATACTGCATGCATTTTAGTGTGGAACACCAGCTCTTATACACTCAAGGTTGCTGTTTTCGTCAATCTCGTGTACATAGAAGAATCTGTTTTGTATGTAAGATTTTATAAACAAGTAGAAATTGATGGGAAGAAGTTGTTTTGCTTTGTACAGTAAACCGTCATGCCATACTTTATCAAATGCTTGTGATATGTCTAAAAAGGCCGAAGTGCAATATTGCTTTGATTCGTATGCAGCATTTATTGTTTCGACTAGCCTATGAATCTGCTCAATAGTTCCATGACTTTTTCTGAAACCAAATTGGTGTGGTGGAATAAGTTTGTTTGCCTCAATAATAGGTGTTAATCTTTTAAGAAACAGTGATTCTAAAACCTTGGAGAGAATAGGCAATAAACTGATTGGCCGATAAGATTTAACTTGGTCTGCCGGTTTTCCAGGTTTTTGGATCATAGTAATTTGGGCTACTTTCCATTGAGGGGGAATAAAATTGCGTGTTAAACAAGCGTTGAAAATGTACGTGATAAGGTTAATACCATCTTGTGGAAGTTCTTTAAGAACTTTTGGAGTAATTAGGTCATATCCAGGTGCTTTACCAAGTTTTAAGGACTTTATCGCTTCCGAAACTTCATTTTTCGAGAACTTTTTTATGGGTAAGTCGAGTTGGTGTGGCTGATTTAGGTAATTTTTAATATAATCAGGTGTTTCTTCAGAGTTGTTAGGCGTGAAGACTTCAAATAAGTGTTTTGCAAACACTGTTGCTTTTTCCAAGTTACTTTTTGTCCAGCTGTTATCAAATTTCCTAATTGGATAGCTTGTTTTAGGCTGGTTTTTGATATTTCTGGTTAACTTCCACAGGGAATAGTCTGTACTCATGGTTGTACCCAAATTTCGAATATCTCTTTCAGTGTTCCTTTCGTTTATACTTTTTAACATTTTTTGAAGATCAGATGTGGCTTTATTGAGTATTTTTTTGTCTTCTGGCGATTTAGTTTGTTGCCACCTTTTTCTAGCCTTTCTTTTTTCTGACAGCTTCCTTTCTAATGAAATATTAAAATTTGAGGGTTTGTCAAAGCTGCACTTAGGCGTGGAGTTCCATGATGACATTTGGATGACTTGAATTAGATGTTCAACAGCTACTGTAATTTCTTCGTCGGTTTTTAGGGAAAGCTTTTGATTTATAGTATTGCTGATTTGATAACGAAATAGGTGCCAGTTTGTTTTTTTATTGTGCAGTTTACACATTTGGTTTTGGTTTACATGTTGTGAATGTAGCACTAGAGACACTGGAGAGTGATCAGATGACAAGTCATAGCTAGTTACACATGTTTCTGAGTTTTCTGGAATGCCCTTGGAGACACAAAAATCTATGAGGTCTGGAGATTTATTTAGATCAGTGGGCCAGTAAGTAGGCGAATTGGGAGAAATAGTTCTTAAATTTAGGTCTTTTATAGCCCAAAAGAGTTGTCTTCCTTTTGGTGTTGTGAGGCGTGATCCCCAATGGACGTGTTTTGCGTTATAATCTCCGCAAGCTATAAACTTGTTTCCCAGAGTTTTGAAGTAACTAACGTATACATCTTTTTTTACGTTGTGCCTTGGAGGACTATAAAGTGATGAGACTGTAAGAGGCCCATGTATAGTTTGGACAATAATACTTGTCGCTTGTATTTCAGGTGTGCAGTAATGTCTTCCTTGGTGATGTTTTATTGTGTTTTTTATTAATATGCCTGAACCACCACGCGCCTTCCCAGATGGATGCATGACGTGATAGAAGTTATATTTTGGAATGGATAAATGGTTTTTATCAGTAAAATGTGTCTCAGATATAAGAAATATATCTATATTATTAGTTTGTAAGAAATTTGAAACTTCTAAAGTATGTTGTGATAATCCATTTGCATTCCAGAATATAACTTTTAAAATTTCCATTCTTTAGATGTGAGAAAGTTTTTCAGAGATACTCGTAAGAAGGTTTGACATTTGTTTCATTAGTATATTTAAACCACTCAGCATTTCATGTATTTCTGGAAGTTTATTAGTTGTTGTCTGTTGATTTTGTGGTTGTGTTCCGCTAGGTATTTGATTGTTTTGTATAGCGTTTCTAGCTACACTTGAATACTGGACGTTCTCCCTTCGCTCAGCTGAAGTGGAAGGATGCTGCGGCTCTAATTGCTCATTTATTGTATTCCTTAGAGAAGGGTAATGGTGAGTATAAATTTGTTTGTAAACAGGGCAACCTTTGTAATTTGCAGGGTGGTTGCCATTACAGAGAGCACACTTAACTTCATTTGCCCAGTGTTTTTTAGGACAAGACCTACTTTCATGAGGTCCTGCACATTTTACACATATCGGTTTTTTTCGACAGTATGCCTTTGTATGACCAGGTTGTTGACAATTAGTACATTGTGGAATAATTTTCTTAGGACGTGGTGGTTCAAATTTAATTATATTTGACATTAGTTTTGTTATTGAGTATATATCCTTATTGTTCGGCTTACTTACCAATACCAGTTCAAATAGAGGAAGAGGCTCTTTTTTGTAACGGCTTTTTATGTTCCATATATTAGTTACTTCATGGCCAAGGCGAGAAAGTTCATTTTTGAGGCATTGAGTGTCTATTGAGGGATGCATGTTTCGCATAATTACTTTAAAACCTCTTTCACACTTTGGTTTGTAGGTGTAAAACTCAGTATTCTTCTGTTCTAGTTCGCTGACAATTCTTTTGTATGTTTCATGTGTTTTTGGTTGGATCTTGACCTGCTGCTTACGAAGAGTTTTGATCTCGTACTCATTTGGGACAGTCTCTGACAATAGTGCAATCAGAGGTTGAATATTTGAAACTTTGTCAACGAATATTGGCGGTGGTTTAAAAACCTTTTCAGGGGGGTTTGAAGATGGTAATGAATTCATTTTCACTATCAAGGACAGCAAATTGATTAGTATTTTTTGGGGTTTTACTTAACCAGTAGTTATTCCCAGTTGCTTGTTTTTTCTTATTTTTGCCACTTTGTGGGCTTTCTTGTTTTCTTTTCTTGTGTGTTATTTTTTGCCATTCATTGTCTGGCTTGGCATTCTTGTTTTCATCTTCAACGAAGTTCTGAGTTTGCTTTTCAAAGCGACCTACTTCTTCTTGAAGTTCATCTTCATCCGTTTGATAGGAGTCAGGTTTTTTGTTTAATTGTAGTTTCAAAAATTCTACATCTTTTTTGAGTTGACTGCAAAGTTTCTCATATTTCTCATTCCGTTCAGTAAGTTCGGCATTAGCTTTCTCCAATTGTTGCAATTTATTTAATCGGAAAGAGCCAATGCTGTTGCGTGGGGTTACTTCATAAGGTACTCGATCGGAAACAGGGTGACTCATGTCGATTTCGCTATAGAGGTGTTTATCTTAGACACACACCACAACATGTGGGTCTTCATACTGCATCCATTTTAGTTTTTGCGCTATATGGCGTTTTCTACACAGAGTCCCCACTGTCACTGAGACTTGCAATGAAAATCGAGAAAATCCGTTAGGCGAAGGTTTGTTTTCCGGCATATGGTGTGTATATTCTGAAAGTACATTTCGAGACCTTTCAATTGATGTGCGTATCAATATATATTCTACACAGACCTTTCAATTGATGTGGGTATCAATACTGCATGCATTTTAGTTTTTGCGCAATATGGCGTTTTCTACACAGAGTCCCCACTGTCACTGAGACTTGCAAGGAAAATCGAGAAAGTCCGTTAGGCGAAAGTTTGTTTTTAGGCATAGGGTGTATATATTCTGAAAGTACATTTCGAGACCTTTCAATTGATGTGCGTATCAATACTGCATCCATTTTAGTTTTTGCGCAATATGGCGTTTTCTACACAGAGTCCCCACTTTTTTCCACAACATGGCGTTTTCTACACAGACTCCCCATTGTCACTGGAAAATCGAGAAAATCCGTTTAGCAAAGTTTTTTCTTCGGTATAAGGTGTATATATTCTGAAAGAACGTTTCGAGACCTTTCAATTGATGTGGGTCTTCATACTGCATCCATTTTAGTTTTTGCGCTATATGGCGTTTTCTACACAGAGTCCCCACTGTCACTGAGACTTGCAATGAAAATCGAGAAAATCCGTTAGGCGAAGGTTTGTTTTCCGGCATATGGTGTGTATATAATTGATGTGGGTCTCCATACTGCATCCATTTTAGTTTTTGCGCAATATGGCGTTTTCTACCCAGAGTCCCCACTGTCACTGAGACTTGCAATGAAAATCGAGAAAATCCGTCAGGCGAAGGTTTGTTTTTCGGAATATGGTGTGTATATTCTGACAGTACATTTTGAGACCTTTCAATTGATATGGGTCTTCAAGAAAATCCGTTAGGCGAAGTTTTTTTTCGGCATATGGTGTATATATTCTGAAAGTACATTTCGAGACCTTTCAATTGATGTGGGTCTCAATACTGCATCCATTTTAGTTTTTGCGCAATATGGCGTTTTCTACACAGAGTCCCCACTGTCACTGAGACTTGCAACCAAAATCGAGAAAATCCGTTAGGCGAAGGTTTGTTTTCGGCATATGGTGTATATATTCTGAAAGTACATTTCGAGACCTTTCAATTGATGTGGGTCTCCATACTGCATCCATTTTAGTTTTTGCGCAATATGGCGTTTTCTACCCAGAGTCCCCACTGTCACTGAGACTTGCAACCAAAATCGAGAAAATCCGTTAGACCGAGACCTTTCAATTGATGTGGGTATCAATACTGCATGCATTTTAGTTTTTGCGCAATATGGCGTTTTCTACACAGAGTCCCCACTGTCACTGAGACTTGCAAGGAAAATCGAGAAAGTCCGTTAGGCGAAAGTTTGTTTTTAGGCATAGGGTGTATATATTCTGAAAGTACATTTCGAGACCTTTCAATTGATGTGCGTATCAATACTGCATCCATTTTAGTTTTTGCGCAATATGGCGTTTTCTACACAGAGTCCCCACTTTTTTCCACAACATGGCGTTTTCTACACAGACTCCCCATTGTCACTGGAAAATCGAGAAAATCCGTTTAGCAAAGTTTTTTCTTCGGTATATGGTGTATATATTCTGAAAGTACGTTTCAAGACCTTTCAAATTGATGTGGGTCTTCATACTGCATCCATTTTAGTTTTTGCGCTATATGGCGTTTTCTACACAGAGTCCCCACTGTCACTGAGACTTGCAATGAAAATCGAGAAAATCCGTTAGGCGAAGGTTTGTTTTTCGGCATATGGTGTGTATATTCTGACAGTACATTTTGAGACCTTTCAATTGATATGGGTCTCCATACTGCATCCATTTTAGTTTTTGCGCAATATGGCGTTTTCTACACAGAGTCCCCACTTTTTTCCACAAAATGGCGTTTTCTACACAGACTCCCCATTGTCACTGGAAAATCGAGAAAATCCGTTTAGCAAAGTTTTTTCTTCGGTATAAGGTGTATATATTCTGAAAGTACGTTTCGAGACCTTTCAATTGATGTGGGTCTCCATACTGCGTCCATTTTAGTTTTTGCGCAATATGGCGTTTTCTACACAGAGTCCCCACTGTCACTGAGACTTGCAAGGAAAATCGAGAAAGTCCGTTAGGCGAAAGTTTGTTTTTCGGCATAGGGTGTATATATTCTGAAAGTACATTTCGAGACCTTTCAATTGATGTGCGTATCAATACTGCATCCATTTTAGTTTTTGCGCAATATGGCGTTTTCTACACAGAGTCCCCACTTTTTTCCACAACATGGCGTTTTCTACACAGACTCCCCATTGTCACTGGAAAATCGAGAAAATCCGTTTAGCAAAGTTTTTTCTTCGGTATAAAGTGTATATATTCTGAAAGTACGTTTCGAGACCTTTCAATTGATGTGGGTCTCCATACTGCGTCCATTTTAGTTTTTGCGCAATATGGCGTTTTCTACCCAGAGTCCCCACTGTCACTGAGACTTGCAACCAAAATCGAGAAAATCCGTTAGGCGAAGGTTTGTTTTCCGGCATATGGTGTATATATTCTGAAAGTACATTTCAAGACCTTTCAATTGATGTGGGTATCAATACTGCATCCGTTTTAGTTTTTGCGCAATATGGCGTTTTCTACACAGAGTCCCCACTGTCACTGAGACTTGCAAGGAAAATCGAGAAAGTCCGTTAGGCGAAAGTTTGTTTTTCGGCATAGGGTGTATATATTCTGAAAGTACATTTCGAGACCTTTCAATTGATGTGCGTATCAATACTGCATCCATTTTAGTTTTTGCGCAATATGGCGTTTTCTACCCAGAGTCCCCACTGTCACTGAGACTTGCAACCAAAATCGAGAAAATCGTTAGGCGAAGGTTTGTTTTCCGGCATATGGTGTATATATTCTGAAAGTACATTTCGAGACCTTTCAATTGATGTGGGTATCAATACTGCATGCATTTTAGTTTTTGCGCAATATGGCGTTTTCTACACAGAGTCCCCACTGTCACTGAGACTTGCAAGGAAAATCGAGAAAGTCCGTTAGGCGAAAGTTTGTTTTTAGGCATTTTAATTGATGTGGGTCTCCATACTGCATCCATTTTAGTTTTTGCGCAATATGGCGTTTTCTACCCAGAGTCCCCACTGTCACTGAGACTTGCAATGAAAATCGAGAAAATCCGTCAGGCGAAGGTTTGTTTTTCGGAATATGGTGTGTATATTCTGACAGTACATTATGAGACGAGGTATTTAACTTCTTTCTCCTGAGGTAGTGTTATTTGATTCATTTGTACCGGTGGACATATTCCCTGGTTGAGGGTGAATGTTACATGGTTGGACTTTGTTTCATTTGTTTTTATACGCCAACGCTTAAACCATTTACAAAGTATGATCAGATATTTTTGGAGCAAACTGCTGGCCATATCAGGATTTTTGTGCACTGCAAGAACAGCAGTGTCATCCGCGAAAGTTCCAATAACAGCAGTGTCAGATTGCGGAAGATCTGATGTAAACAGAAGGTATAATATTGGACCCATAACACTACCTTGAGGAACACCAGCTCTTATACACTCAAGGTTGCTGTTTTCGTCAATCTCGTGTACATAGAAGAATCTGTTTTGTATGTAAGATTTTATAAACAAGTAGAAATTGATGGGAAGAAGTTGTTTTGCTTTGTACAGTAAACCGTCATGCCATACTTTATCAAATGCTTGTGATATGTCTAAAAAGGCCGAAGTGCAATATTGCTTTGATTCGTATGCAGCATTTATTGTTTCGACTAGCCTATGAATCTGCTCAATAGTTCCATGACTTTTTCTGAAACCAAATTGGTGTGGTGGAATAAGTTTGTTTGCCTCAATAATAGGTGTTAATCTTTTAAGAAACAGTGATTCTAAAACCTTGGAGAGAATAGGCAATAAACTGATTGGCCGATAAGATTTAACTTGGTCTGCCGGTTTTCCAGGTTTTTGGATCATAGTAATTTGGGCTACTTTCCATTGAGGGGGAATAAAATTGCGTGTTAAACAAGCGTTGAAAATGTACGTGATAAGGTTAATACCATCTTGTGGAAGTTCTTTAAGAACTTTTGGAGTAATTAGGTCATATCCAGGTGCTTTACCAAGTTTTAAGGACTTTATCGCTTCCGAAACTTCATTTTTCGAGAACTTTTTTATGGGTAAGTCGAGTTGGTGTGGCTGATTTAGGTAATTTTTAATATAATCAGGTGTTTCTTCAGAGTTGTTAGGCGTGAAGACTTCAAATAAGTGTTTTGCAAACACTGTTGCTTTTTCCAAGTTACTTTTTGTCCAGCTGTTATCAAATTTCCTAATTGGATAGCTTGTTTTAGGCTGGTTTTTGATATTTCTGGTTAACTTCCACAGGGAATAGTCTGTACTCATGGTTGTACCCAAATTTCGAATATCTCTTTCAGTGTTCCTTTCGTTTATACTTTTTAACATTTTTTGAAGATCAGATGTGGCTTTATTGAGTATTTTTTTGTCTTCTGGCGATTTAGTTTGTTGCCACCTTTTTCTAGCCTTTCTTTTTTCTGACAGCTTCCTTTCTAATGAAATATTAAAATTTGAGGGTTTGTCAAAGCTGCACTTAGGCGTGGAGTTCCATGATGACATTTGGATGACTTGAATTAGATGTTCAACAGCTACTGTAATTTCTTCGTCGGTTTTTAGGGAAAGCTTTTGATTTATAGTATTGCTGATTTGATAACGAAATAGGGCCAGTTTGTTTTTTTATTGTGCAGTTTACACATTTGGTTTTGGTTTACATGTTGTGAATGTAGCACTAGAGACACTGGAGAGTGATCAGATGACAAGTCATAGCTAGTTACACATGTTTCTGAGTTTTCTGGAATGCCCTTGGAGACACAAAAATCTATGAGGTCTGGAGATTTATTTAGATCAGTGGGCCAGTAAGTAGGCGAATTGGGAGAAATAGTTCTTAAATTTAGGTCTTTTACAGCCCAAAAGAGTTGTCTTCCTTTTGGTGTTGTGAGGCGTGATCCCCAATGGACGTGTTTTGCGTTATAATCTCCGCAAGCTATAAACTTGTTTCCCAGAGTTTTGAAGTAACTAACGTATACATCTTTTTTTACGTTGTGCCTTGGAGGACTATAAAGTGATGAGACTGTAAGAGGCCCATGTATAGTTTGGACAATAATACTTGTCGCTTGTATTTCAGGTGTGCAGTAATGTCTTCCTTGGTGATGTTTTATTGTGTTTTTTATTAATATGCCTGAACCACCACGCGCCTTCCCAGATGGATGCATGACGTGATAGAAGTTATATTTTGGAATGGATAAATGGTTTTTATCAGTAAAATGTGTCTCAGATATAAGAAATATATCTATATTATTAGTTTGTAAGAAATTTGAAACTTCTAAAGTATGTTGTGATAATCCATTTGCATTCCAGAATATAACTTTTAAAATTTCCATTCTTTAGATGTGAGAAAGTTTTTCAGAGATACTCGTAAGAAGGTTTGACATTTGTTTCATTAGTATATTTAAACCACTCAGCATTTCATGTATTTCTGGAAGTTTATTAGTTGTTGTCTGTTGATTTTGTGGTTGTGTTCCGCTAGGTATTTGATTGTTTTGTATAGCGTTTCTAGCTACACTTGAATACTGGACGTTCTCCCTTCGCTCAGCTGAAGTGGAAGGATGCTGCGGCTCTAATTGCTCATTTATTGTATTCCTTAGAGAAGGGTAATGGTGAGTATAAATTTGTTTGTAAACAGGGCAACCTTTGTAATTTGCAGGGTGGTTGCCATTACAGAGAGCACACTTAACTTCATTTGCCCAGTGTTTTTTAGGACAAGACCTACTTTCATGAGGTCCTGCACATTTTACACATATCGGTTTTTATTCTGACAGTATGCCTTTGTATGACCAGGTTGTTGACAATTAGTACATTGTGGAATAATTTTCTTAGGACGTGGTGGTTCAAATTTAATTATATTTGACATTAGTTTTGTTATTGAGTATATATCCTTATTGTTCGGCTTACTTACCAATACCAGTTCAAAATAGTTAGGAAGAGGCTCTTTTTTGTAACGGCTTTTTATGTTCCATATATTAGTTACTTCATGGCCAAGGCGAGAAAGTTCATTTTTGAGGCATTGAGTGTCTATTGAGGGATGCATGTTTCGCATAATTACTTTAAAACCTCTTTCACACTTTGGTTTGTAGGTGTAAAACTCAGTATTCTTCTGTTCTAGTTCGCTGACAATTCTTTTGTATGTTTCATGTGTTTTTGGTTGGATCTTGACCTGCTGCTTACGAAGAGTTTTGATCTGTACTCATTTTACAGTCTCTGACAATAGTGCAATCAGAGGTTGAATATTTGAAACTTTGTCAACGAATATTGGCGGTGGTTTAAAAACCTTTTCAGGGGGGTTTGAAGATGGTAATGGTTCATTTTCACTATCAAGGACAGCAAATTGATTAGTATTTTTTGGGGTTTTACTTAACCAGTAGTTATTCCCAGTTGCTTGTTTTTTCTTATTTTTGCCACTTTGTGGGCTTTCTTGTTTTCTTTTCTTGTGTGTTATTTTTTGCCATTCATTGTCTGGCTTGGCATTCTTGTTTTCATCTTCAACGAATTCTGAGTTTGCTTTTCAAAGCGACCTACTTCTTCTTGAAGTTCATCTTCATCCGTTTGATAGGAGTCAGGTTTTTTGTTTAATTGTAGTTTCAAAAATTCTACATGTTTTATATATTCTGAAAGTACATTTCAAGACCTTTCAATTGATGTGGGTATCAATACTGCATGCATTTTAGTTTTTGCGCAATATGGCGTTTTCTACACAGAGTCCCCACTGTCACTGAGACTTGCAAGGAAAATCGAGAAAGTCCGTTAGGCGAAAGTTTGTTTTTAGGCATAGGGTGTATATATTCTGAAAGTACATTTCGAGACCTTTCAATTGATGTGCGTATCAATACTGCATCCATTTTAGTTTTTGCGCAATATGGCGTTTTCTACACAGAGTCCCCACTTTTTTCCACAACATGGCGTTTTCTACACAGACTCCCCATTGTCACTGGAAAATCGAGAAAATCCGTTTAGCAAAGTTTTTTCTTCGGTATATGGTGTATATATTCTGAAAGTACGTTTCAAGACCTTTCAATT
>NW_026881282.1:0-108647 GCF_032173495.1 Musca vetustissima | reverse complement strand
TATTTAAACGATTTAATGTAAACGACCCCTATATTACTTTCGATTAGCACGAAATTTGGTACAGCCTAATCATTTAGGTCTAGAATGATGTCTGCCAAGTTTCGTGAAAATCGGTCCAGATTTAGATATAGCTCCCATATATAGTTTCGTCCGATTTCATGTAAATGGTGCCCCAAAGTCCCTATATATCTTTCGATTTGCACGAAATTTGGCATAACGTACTGAATTGAGCCTAGAGTGATGTCTGACTAGTTTCGAGAAAATCGGTCCAGATTTAGATATAGCTCCCATATATAGTTTCGTCCGATTTCATGTAAATTGTGCACCAAAGTCCATATATATCCTTCGATTTGCACGAAATTTGACATAACGTACATAATTGGGCCTATAATGATGTCTGCCAAGTTTCATGAATATCGGTCCTGATTTAGATATAGCTCCCATATATAGTTTCGTCCGATTTCATGTAAATGGTGCCCCAAAGTTCCTATATATCTTTCGATTTGCACGAAATTTGGCATAATGTACTGAATTGAGGCTAGAATGATGTCTGCCAAGTTTCGTGAAAATAGGTCAACATTTAGATATAGCTCCCATATATAGTTTCGTCCGATTTCATGTAAATGGTGCACCGAAGTCCCTATATATCCTTCGATTTACACGAAATTTGGCGTAACGTATTTAATTGAGCATAGAATTATGTACAGCCGAATCATTTAGGTCTAGAAAGATGTCTGCCAAGTTTCGTGAAAATCGGTCCAGATTTAGATATAGCTCCCATATATAGTTTCGTCTGATTTCATGTAAACGGTGCCCAAAAGTTCCTATATATCTTTCGATTTGCACGCAATTTGGCATAACGTACTGAATTGAGTCTAGAATGATGTCTGCCAAGTTTCGTGAAAATAGGTCAAGATTTAGATATAGCTCCCATATATAGTTTCGTCCGATTTCATGTAAATGGTGCACCAAAGTCCCTATATATCCTTCGATTTGCACGAAATTTGGCGTAACGTATTTAATTGAGCATAGAATTATGTATGCCAAATTTCATGAAAATCGGTCCTGATTTAGATATTGCTCCCATATATAGTATCGTCCGATTTCATGTAAATGGTGCACCAAAGTCCCTGTATATTCTTCGATTTGCACGAAATTTGGCATGACGTACTGAATTGAGCCTAGAGTGATATCTGTCTTGTTTCGTGAAAATCGGTCCAGAGTTATATATAGCTCCATTTTATTATAGATTGATTTCAAGTAAATTGGGCATCATACTCCTCATGTTAGTCAGATTGATATCAAATTTTGCACAACGTACAAAATTGAGCATAGAATTACGTAGTTGCGTTTTCTAGAAGTACAGACATAGCCCAACGGATGACCTATTTATATTTGTTTGAAGTCGATTTACATACTTTATGGATAGATCTAGGTAGACTCACATTTAGATAAATATCACATATTTTATTTCATCCACTTTCATGTTAATAGTCCTGTTTAATATACCCATAGTGGTGAAGGGTATCATATAGTCGGCCCCGTCCGACTTTACTACTATCCTTACTGGTTTGAATTCTATTTTAGTTAGCCTAAATTGGATTTTTTGCTATGAAAGAGTAAATAATTTTTTGTTATCAAAAATAATAACAAAGGGAAAATTCAGTTCTGCTTTTTTTGTTATTTTATATAACAATGGTAATCCTCAGAATTCTGACCCAGTGGAGATATTTACTTTCCAACTGAAAAAAAAAAAAACATTTACTGGAAATAGAAAAATGCTGAGTATGCTTTTAGTTTAAATTAACATTTCTAGTTGTTTAAAAAAACATTCCAATTTAAACCGACATAATTTGTTTAGGTATTCATGTAAATTTATTTTACACACAATGGTTGTAAAATAAACAACGTTGTCGACCATATAATACTCTACACCACTTCGTGTATAAGTTGCGATTGACTCGGAATTCGCATAGACAGTCGGGGAATTTATATTAATGTAATTAATTTTTTCCTTATCCTGGAATGATCATCACAATTGGTTAACGATCCAATCGTACCGCGGTAAAATTTATTTCAAAACAAGTACATATTTATTTACCTTCATTCGAACGTAAAACCATTATCGCTTGGGGTTTGCATTCATTGCCACCAGTTTATTATCGTTTAGATACATACTCGAACATTGAAAATGTTGAATTTTGTTGATTTATGTTTCACAGGCTATAGTTCAACACGACGGTGTTATCGATGCTCAAATCAATAACTCTGGCTAAGAACACAAACATTCTGATGAAATGAAACCAATAACCAATGATATTTGCATAACAAAGTGAAAATATAATTTTACCATTGACGAGTTTACAAATAAATCGAATGAATGGAGCAATATATTACGAATGGTGATAAACAAAACACTATCATATTGCGTGAGTAAATAATGAAATAGAAATAGTTTTTGATTTAGTTTATTAGGTATATCTAAAAAATATTTTTAAATCAAATAAATTTGAAATATTTTATTTTTCACGTTAACATTTAAAAATATTTTTGTTTATAAATTTTTTTATAATTTTCAATTATTTTGTTAAAAATGTTGGTCAATATAACCAGGTAAGCCTATTAGATATGAACATTTAGTCTCTACTTATGAGAGGAAACTAGCAAAGCAGAATATGCAACAACAACAAAGCATTTGCAACTGTATTGTAACATCAGAATAGGAAACAATCAACCAATTCCGGATCTTACGTTTTCGACGATGTTCAAATTTCATAGTAGGAAATGGAAAGGAAAGTGCAGTTCTTCTACGAATATTTTAAAGAACGATCAAATGTGAATTAAAGATTTTCTGATTTTCTGCAGAATGACATTTGTTATTTCTCATATATATGCAGATAATATATTGAATTTGCTCTCATAAATACTACATCTATTGAAGTGTATAATATACTCGGCCCGTCTGACTTTTTGCTTTCCTTACTTCCTTCATTTTAAAGCTTGGCTTTTTTAAAAGAATATTTTGAGGACCTTCAATAAGCATAGATGTATTTAATAAATATTTTGAGGACCTTCAAAAGAGAGGGTTTATTTAGTGAACATTTTCAGGACTTTCAAGAAGCGTAGATTTATTTAATGAACATTTTGAGGACATTCAAGAAGCTTGGATTTATTTAATGAAAATTTTGAGGACGTTCAAGAAGCGTGGATTTATTTAATCAAAATTTTGAGCGTGGATTTATTTAATCAA
The DNA here is from genome assembly GCF_032173495.1 of Musca vetustissima. NCBI lineage: Eukaryota > Metazoa > Arthropoda > Insecta > Diptera > Muscidae > Musca > Musca vetustissima. Next base: position 105,397 of record NW_026881282.1, on the reverse strand, counting down.
AATTTTGAGCGTGGATTTATTTAATCAAAATTTTGAGCGTGGATTTATTTAATCAAAATTTTGAGCGTGGATTTATTTAATCAAAATTTTGAGCGTGGATTTATTTAATGAAAATTTTGAGCGTGGATTTATTTAATGAGCATTTTGAGGACCTTTAATACTAGAGAGACTGGAATTTTGTATATACCTATATTGCTTAAAATCGGTCAAATTGACCTCAATTTGAAAATTTTTTTATTGTGTAATGACATTTTTTTAACTTATTTTTTTAATAATTTTTACACTATTTACAATCATACAAAACGTTGTTTTTATTTGTTTTCGGTTTGAGGGCTCTCAAGTTTCCCTTTTTTGAAAAATAAGAGCACGGACACTATAAAAGTGAAATCGACTGGAAATATAAAATTTATTTTTCCCGATTTTTGTGTTCGTTCGTGTTTCTAGAGTAGTAATCGCGCTTCGATGTTGATGTACTGATCTGGTCATATAAGAAATTTACTTTATACAATAATAAAAGTAGTTTGATTATTTAATATTTCACAAGAGGTCAAAATGACCGATTTTAGGCAATAGCACATGTGAATATGGGGAATGAAAGAGGGGGGAAGCAGCTACTATGATTAATAAACGTAGCTCTATGTGGTACAAAAAGTCACCAAATTTTAAAAAGCTGTGTCATAATACACATTATTATTTTTGTACTTGAAATTGAAAAACGGTCAAAATGTCCGCCTTCGGCAATCTAGTGTTAAGATGCGTGTATTTATTTGATAAATATTTTAGGGACCTTTAAGAAGTGTGGCTTTATTTGACCTTTAAGAAGCGTGGATTTAATTGATAAATATTTTTGCGATATTTTGGAGACGTGAGGGAAGTGGACATTTTTAAAAGATTATTTTTGGGACCTGAGGGAAGTGGATATTTATACCCTTCACCACACAGTGGTACAGGGTATTATGTCTTTGTGCATATGTTTGTAACAGGCAAAAGGAATCGAGATAGACCCATGGTTCCTTTTGAGAATATGCATAGAATCACTTTCTGAGTCGCTTAACGAATGCCCCTCTGTCCTCCCATGTATTTTTTTAATAAAGTCCAGGTCGCATTTATAATCCGATTTGGATGAAATTTGGCACAGTCCACTTATTTGGCCCAAAGACGAACCCTATTGAAATTGAAAATAAACGGTTCAGATTTAGATATAGCTCCCATATATAGTTTCGCCCAATTTTAGGTAAATGGTGCCTGAAAATCATTCGATTTGCTTGAATTTTGGCATAGCTTATTGAATTAAGTCTAGAATGACAGGTGGTAAGTTTCGTGAAAATCGATTCAGATTTAGATATAGCTCCCATACATAGTTTCGCCCGATTTTTGGCATAGTGTACTTAATTGAGTATAGAATGACGTGTGCTAAGTTTCGTGAAAATCGGTTCAGATTTAGATATAGCTTCCATATATATTTTCGCCCGATTTTAGATAAATGGTCCCTATATATCTTCCGATTTGCACGAATTTTGGCATTCCGTACTGGATTAGGTCTAGAATGATGTGTGTAAAATTTCTTGATAATCGGTTCAGATTTGGATATACATCCCATATATATTTTCGACCGATTTAATGTTAATGGTTCACCAAACTCCCTATATATCCTTCGATTTCCATGAAATTTGGCATAGCGTAATGAATGATGTGTGTTAAATTTTTTTGAAAATCGGTTCCGATTAAGATATAGCTCTTATATATATGTTCGTCCGATTTTAAGTAGGACCCAAAATATGGCCATTAGGAACAAAACCTGCTGAAATTAGTACAATCTAACCTGTGACAAGTTTCGTTGAAACCGGTTATAGCTTCTATATCCATTTTCATCCCATTTTAAGTAAATGGTGCAGCAAACTCCCCATGTTTGTAATATTGACATAAAATTTCATGTTAATGGCCCTTCTATTAAGATGCATTCGTTTAATATACCCATAGTGGTGAAGGGTATCATATAGTCGTCTCCGTCCTTTACTAATTTCCGTAATTTTTTTTAATTTCCATTAAAAGCGTGGATTGACGAATGTATATTTTTTAAATTTTTAACAAGCTTGGAATTTTTAAATGCATATTTTGAGCAGCCAGGTCAAAATTGATAATTGTCTACTTTGGTCCACGTTAAATCATAGCCCTCTGATTAGCTGTAATTTGGTATTTTATGTTCTGTTCTACATACAATCTTTAAATGTCTACATATTGTGATAACCAAAGTTAAAAGAGTACTCTACAATTACCCTTAAAGATTTAATTTCACTTCTTTTAATGTAATCAAAATATTGCCTCAAATTTTGCCCTATTACGAAATGGGGTCATTCGTCGCTGTAAACTTCTTCATGCCATCAAAAATTTATGCTAATAAAAATTACATGGTATTAAAGCGTTGTTGTTGTTGCTGTGTTTTTTAAGACACGCACAAAAGACATTACACTGGCTCTAATCGCAATGGGAGTTTATTATAAATTAGGGTATATTATTATGTGTGAGAGATGATGAAGAAAATCACGATTAGGAAATTGCTTTACCGTTATATTATATTAAGGAAAAGAAAAACATATTTTCATGGTACAGCAAGAAAATAAATTTATATATTTTTTGCATGATCCATTAAACGGGAAAATTTTTGAGTTTAAATGTTGGATATAAATGGTTTTCATAATCCTTTTCAAACAGCAACTTTTTCCATACATTTATTTAAACAATATTTCAGTTATTCTATTGCCAAAAGCTATTAAAACACCACTAAGGTACACTGATATGATTCAAATTGATTTTTATTAATCTCTTAAAAAACTGCTCAAACTCATCTTCCTCTTTGTGTTTATCAAACAATGTCAGTCCACTATATTTCCCTTCGGTGATTGCTAAAATTTGTATTTCTATGTAGTTTTCAACATTTGCATAAACCATTACACACATCAATGATTTTGTGAATGATTTGAAACTGGGAAATAAATCCCACGACGAATTGTTGGACAATTTCAACAAAAACTATTTTTTTATATTCAAAAATATTCAGTAGTTAAAATAACACGAAAATTCATTTTAATATAATTTCGATTTTCTTTTTTTTCTTCTAGCAACAGTTTGGAATTCACAACATTGAATAAAGTCGCATATTTATTTACCTTGATATCTTTAATTTATATATTCATTTCCTGGTAAAATAGGTAAACAAAATTAGTAAATTTAAATAACGAAGCAACGATTTTGAAAAATACACATCTCCTTCTAAGCTCAATGGTAAAATAATCTTCTTTGTTGGGAACTAAAAAAGAATGGAATTCTAGGAAATGTGTGTAGATTTTTATTTCAAATAACAACAGAAAGAAAAACCGAAACACCACAAGTCCATGCCGATGGGGAGACTAAAGAGAAATGGATTTAAAACAAAAAAGATAGCAAGAAAGGTTCAAAAGTCAAACGGGGCCGACTTTATGATACCCTTCGCCACGATATGCTCCTAAGATGCTACATCGAAACGCTATGTCCAAAATTTCATCTCAATCGGACGAATACATCTTCATGAAATCAGTCGAAAATATATAGGAGCTATGTCGAGATCTGAACCGATTTAAGTGAAACCAAGTGCAATGCTTGCTACGCTGCTCAAATTTTCATCCCAATCGAACATATTTTGGGTATTTGCTTCACCATTTGGAGGGAATCGGTCGAACCTATCTCCAAATCTGAACAAATCGCGACGAAACTTAGCACACGCCATTCTTGACTAAATTCAGTACGCTATACAAATTCAATACACTCTACAATTTACATAAAATCAGACGAATATATATATGGAAGCTATATCTAAATCTGATCCGATTTCAACACCTTAAAAATAACATTAAATTTTGTCCAATAGTGATAAATGTTAAATTTTGGCAATATTCTGGTAACCAATATCCAAGACTATTGTACTTAAATATAGTGACACTCAATGAGCATTTATTTAACTGCAAGTCATGTAATTTTGGTTTTTACTATTTTCATTTTTATTTTGTAGATAAAAGTCTAGACTTCTCTATTCACATAAAAATAAGGACACCTAATACAAAATAACCAGCCAACCACAAATATTTGGCAAAAGAAACCGAAAGGAGTATAGGGAAGAACTATTTGAATTTATAATCTCATATATGTGTTGCTACAACACCATCATCGGCTATATTCCGACCAGACGCTTTGCAAACAAAACAGAATCCCTTTTTCTGATGACCATTCAAAGTCATAAAACTATGTAACAGTTAGTAAAAAGGAACGTTGTTGGTCTATTTATTGGGATGAAAATGATGACAATCAAACTGCAGTAATGTAAAGGGCTATGTCAACTATTTAGATGGTGCTATTGCACCATCTAATGTCACCCTGAGTTTTAAAGGACCGAACAAAATAAAAAGTATTTAAAATCCACTTTGTTATTGGCCATTGAAATAGAATTCCTCAAAAATCCCACGTCAATATTCGTCCTTAGAAATTTTTTTTAAGTATATACTTTAAAGATCAGCATCGTATTGGTCTTTGGAAAAATATTCTTAATTAAGTTCGACCTATGGTAGGTACAAGATATTATATCTTTATGCTTATGTACGTAACAGGCGAAATGAAACGCGATAGACACATGGTTCTTTCTGAGAATATACATAGAATCACGTTCTGAATCATTGTATGCATGTCCGTCAATCTGTCCATGTTAAATTGTAAACACAGCAGAGGTCGCATTTATGATCCATATTGGATGAAATTTTGCACAATTAAATTTTTTTCCAATGACGAACCCTATTTAAATTGGGAAAAACCAGTTCAGATTTAGATATAACTCATATATATATATATATATATATATATTCATCCGATTTAAAATAAATATATATAGATTTCGATTTACCAGTTAAATTTGACACAGTTAAGTTTTGTGAAAATCAGTTTAGATTTATATATAGCTCACATATATATTTTCGTCCGATTAGTTATAAATGGTCTACTAAAGTCATTCGATTTCGACGAAATTTGGCATAGCGTAATGATTGAGGTGTAGAATAGCGTGTATCAAATTTGCTTTAAATCGATTAGTCCCATTGTACAAAACGACTCTAAATCTACCCGAATGAAACGAAATGTAGTATAGGTCGAAGAAAGGCATGATGTTAGTCGGTTCGTTTAATTTCATGTTGGGATACATATGTAGAATATACCCAAGGTGGTATCATATAGTCTGCCCAGTCAGATTTTACTACATTCCCTGCTGGGTTTTAATTGAAACCATGGTAGGGATAAATAATCAAAGAACTACCATTACGTCTGACTATTTTGATTAAAAGCAAACTACAAATAGAATCTCAAATAACAAAGGTAATGAGAAAGATATATAAGAGGACAAATTAAATTTTATGTTGAATCCAGCTAAGTTCAGCCGGGCTGGAAACCCTAGGTATATCGATCCACGTTTTGGTATAACTCCCACAAAACGATTCCGCCAATTCTAGGTATTTTTAATGTTTAAGGCGCATTTTCCAAACGAAAGGACTGCAATTTGGCATACCAGGTTTTAGGCGGCTGACATACGTCTTTACGAAAAGTATAGTATATTTGACTAGTTTTCATAAATTTTCAGTATTTTGAGGGTTTTGGTCTCATTTTCCGACCGGATTTAAAGACTGAGATGCACTTCCACAAACATTGAGTATCATAAGTCCATATTTTGACATAGTTTCTAAAATAAGTGAGCTCCGCTCAATTTTCGGTATTTTGAACGGGTCAACCGCATCTACGCGTTTAAGGTTTGAGAAGAACTTTTGCCATCGCTTGATGCTGACACAATAAATCAGCTATATCTTCATGGGTTGTTGAGATCTTTCATTTGATTTTTAATGAGACATTCAGGAGAAGTTGTAGGCCCATATAAAATAAAAACCAGTACGGAAGGTAGTAAAGTCGGACCGGGCCGACTATATGATACCCTTCACCACTTTGTGTATATTTTGTTTGTTATTTTACAAAAAACGAACTAAATGTGCGATCTTTATCTGTATGTAAACCGACTAACATCGATACCAACATATGCCATTCTGCAACCTATTCTATTCTATAAATATATAAAGCAAACGTTACACACGCAATTTGGTATGCGTCTCTGTTTTAAATGTAATATCAATCAGGCATCCTTTTATTAATTGGTGTGCAATAAATATGAATAGGTCAGAACTATATATGGAAACTATGCTATATCTGAATCTGAACCGAGTTCAAGGGAACTTGCCAAAGATTAATTTATATTAATTTTAGTACGTTGTGTCAATCGGGCTAGCTATGGGCCTTTATGGGACACCATTTACTTAAAATCGGACGAAAGTTTATATAGAAGCTATATGTAAATCTGAACCAATTTGAAGAAAACTTGACACATGAAAGGTTATAGTAACAGTATATTGTACAAAATTGTGTGGCGATCGGCCAATTTTTGTGTCTTTAGTTCAAAATATATATGGGAGCTATATAAAAATCTGACCCGACTTTCCCGAAACTTGGCACACGTCATTCTAGACCCAATGCATTACGCTGTGCTAAATTTCGTGCAAAACGAAAGATATATAGGGACTTTGGTACACCATTTACCTTAAATCGGATGAAAATATATATGGGAGCTATATCTAAATCTGAACCGATTTATCCCAATTTCAATAGGGTTCGTCCTTGGGCCAATTAAGTGACTTGTGCCAAATTTCATCCAAATCGGATCATAAATGCGACCTGTACTTTGTTAACAAAAATACATGGACGGACAGACGGACATGCATAAATCGACTCAGAAAGTGATTTTATGCATATTCTCAAAAGGAACCATGGGTCTATCTCGATTGTTTTTGCCTGTTACAAACATATGCACAACTACATAATACCCTGTACTGTGGTGAAGGGTATAAAAATAATATCGAATTTTTGAAACCAAGAATCCCTTATTAATATAGGTCCATGTTTTTGAATAGGCTCCATTTAAAGAATGTTATCTTTAATATGTTGGTGATTTGGCATGCCAAGTTATTGGTAGAGAAAATACATATTCTCTGAAAACACTCAAAACAAATCAATTTTGAAAGTATATACAATGTTCGTAATTAATGTTTTTTATGTTAATCTCCCTTCTTCCTAACCTTGCAATCTTAGTGTATGTAAGTTGTCATTTAATTAACGAGGTGTAAAAACATAAAACAAATACTATACACATCAGAATATAAGCATAATTACCCACATTCATGCAAATTTCCAGAAAATTGTGTCAATTAACTCAATTTTCCATATAATCGGCTTGAACCACTAATTTGGTGCATGCTCAAATTTCTGTATGTGTTGTTTTAGCTTTTAAAGTAAAATAACCAAATGCATTTGCCTTTCCTAGAAAATTTCGTGACGCTAATTACTCAAATTGTCACTCCAAAATTAGTAAACTAACGTAAATATAGTTAAATCAAATAATTGGAAACAAAATTTGATATATGCTCAGCTGCATTTTGCGTAACACAAACATATTTGTTATCTGGGAAAATATTAATTTCGAATATAGAATTAAAATTTACATGGTTAACTATTTCGTGGTTTCAAAAGTAAAAGTAAATAAAATACATATAAAATATATTTCTCATTATATATGTTTTTTATATGGTTAAAAGTATTTCATAGACCGCCCGTCCTACTTTTGTTCTTTCCATATTAGCTTTTGTTCTTACTTATTTAATTTGGATTTTTAATTTTTTTGTTTCATGTTCAATGGCCAACAAAGTTACAAGGTTTTATCTGGTGGTTTGTTTTTTATCCATATGCATAACGTTATTTTTTTTCAATTAGAATATTGCTTTGATAAAAAACTATACATATGAGTAAAATACCCGCAGGAAACATAAGCTACACTATTCCTTTGTGTCATGGTTTTTCTACAAAATATACATTCATGTATTTTTTTCATTAGAAAAATAGTTCAAATTTATTTTAGAGATTAGAACTTGAAAAGCAATACCAAACTCGTACAATTTTCATTTCTAAATATCGACTTAAATCCATGACAAATATCATCGGATTTTTTGTGTGAAAAAATATTTTGCATTTAAATTAAGTGAAAATCAAATATTAAATATTGCCCAGAATAGTATGGTATTTTACAATAGCCCATATATTGTCAAAAATAATAAAAACAAATATTTCTAAAATTTTGTGAAAAAATTAGCATATGAATCATATGAAAATGCATTGACTAGTGTAGTTCGTATTTTCCCTTGTTAGATAGATGTTGTCTATTTTTCTGGCCTTGAAAAACAAGAAACCTCCTGGGCTTTTTATTGAAAATTATGTTGATTTATTCGTACATATTTTCAAGGATGCTAGACACAATGTCTACATATGTATTCTTATTAAATATAACATAACAAATTTTTAAAGGCATAATTCAACATTTCCAGGAAATTTTCATAAAATATTCCATATTCTCGGGCCAAAAAATATTTACTAAGTATTTTTATTTATTGAAATATTAAAATTGAACAAGACACTTAAATGTGTGCTATGCTACCCATTTCTTATATCTTATGGAATTTTTAGTTAACTCTGATGCTAAAAAGTTAGTATACAAAGTCTTAACAAACATACAAAAATATAGTTTCCATCTATTTCATCCCCTAAATATCCTCCGATCCCCACCATAAATATAACACCCCTATCGGTGGTCAACCACTCATCTTATACATGGCATCAATTTCTCGGTCTATGACACTCTGGATCAAATGGAATTCAAATACTATAGTTTTGGAAACATTATTCCATCTACGTCAAAATTATTAAATTGTTTCGTAGTGCCCTGTGATTTAGTATCCTCCGTTTTTTCAACAATATGTCATATATGTGTCCAATATGGGTCATCTTCTTAACAGAGTCACTGACTCAATCAGCCACCCCGTAGTTTATTTACGAACGTGATAGTAATTTATAAAGTTTATAACCAATGTAATTCCTTTGAGAAATTGTTTTTATTTTAATATTATATGTACATGTAATGTAATATTATATGTATGTAAGTGAAATACAAAAGTACTGTTCAGCAAAAAATTTACATATGATTTTAGTATGAAGTCATAAACAAGAGGCTTTTTGAAAAACTATAAATTTTAAATCAGTGAGCGGAACAGTATATGAACCGTAACGTTCTTCGAATGTTTATCCAAGTCCGGGCAATATTTCGTGCTATCTATACCCTGTTGCCCAATTAGAGATCAACAGCACCTCTTCCTTACATTGACATATTTTCCGAATATTACTAATATTCTGTACAGTCCTTCTAATTAATTGTCAGGATCCCCTTCCCTTAAGTTTTCGGTCCACTTCATCCCAAAATTATTACCTGATCATCGACGAAAATTATAGGCGTTGTCCTTGACAATAACTGGAACCTCAAAGAACATTCCAAAGCGATCAGCGCTATATTTCCGCCCTCTAGTGTGGTAATAGGTTAGAAAATAATATCTGAAAACGTAAGCACCTGTAAATATTTAAGTGTAACTCCCACATCCGAGTACATACGCCAATATAATTGGTATCAGTTTAACGGTCAACCACTTCTCTTGGATATACTATCAACTTCTCGGGTCTATGTCTCGCCATTGGATAAAAATTTTGTAATTTTTCACACAAAAGTCAGTGTCCATTTGACCCGCTAAATATTGACCGATCTTTATTAAAATAGCCATGCTTATCCTTTGGCCCGATCCCCTTCTCCATGTAAAAATTCGCGATGCTTGGGCCATAATTGCGGTCTCGAGAGCGACCAGAAAAACTGACAAAAATTATGTATTTGTTCCATTTCATCCCCTAAATATTACCCGATCTTTACCAAAAACAAGAGGTGTCTTCATTGGCCAGGACCCATCCTACATGCAAAATTGCGTGATGATTGGTCTATAATTGTGGCCTGTATCGTGTGCAGCTAGTCGAGATATGACGATCGGTATGGGTCTAGGACCAATATTTCGCGGCGTTACAAATTTTGGGGCTTCACAATTCTATAATACCCTGACAACATAGTTGTATAGGGTATAATAAAACAAACAAATAAAAGTAGTTACAAAACCACACATTTTCCAGGAAAAATGTCAATGACTTTTTTATTTATTCCCATTTGAGCAAACAAATTAGGGTTTAGTATCTAAATCTAATAACATGGTTAGGATACCATGTGGTCAGCTCTAAGTGGGTTCGTTCAATGTTAGCTCTCAGATCATCCTGATCCTGACGATACCATTGAACCAAATGTGTCGCTGATAAACTTTTTCACGATAACATGTTGTCATTTCGTTTGTAGCTTATCAAAATTATTTTTTCTTATATATAAAGTATATTCTTTATCACGGCAAAATTCTGAGACGATCTGGACATGGCAGTCTGTCCGCCCGTCCGAAATTAATTTCAATATTTAGCGTAAAAGAAGTTATGTATTTACTAAACTTAATAGTTATTTTCGAAAATGAGGTATTGGCATCGCCCATCATATAATAACTTCCAATTTTCGGTATTTCCTACCAGAAATCAATAATGACCCCAATGTCTTATATCGCCTCATACTAAATTTGCCCTCTAAATTGTAGAACTTTAAGAACAGTCCACGGTTGAAATTTTAGTAAATTTGTTTGTAAGCCGTAATTTAAATACCTCAAGACAAAACTTGTTAACCTCTGGAAAACATGAATTTACGCTTTTTGATGGATAATCTTGTTTATTCCCAAAAGTCATTTTCCATACACACTCCAGATTATGGGCTCCAGTTTGTTAGTTTTTTTCATATCTACAGTTCTTACAATATTAAAAATAAACTTCTAAATTATTTTTCCATATCATTTCCATAACCTCGAGCATAAAACCTCGATTTAATCTAAGTTAATTTTAAACATCCACACACACAAACACCAACCAAAACTTTTTCAATTTTATTTCCATCAATTATTAATAATCACTTAATGTATTGCAGAGATGATGACTGCTAAATTTATCAACCGTGATTTCTTATGAAATACCTTTAGAAACACAGTTGATGATTATTTTGTTCTTCGGTTGTGTGTTACACAAAACAATATAAAATTCATTGAACTCCGAGGTCCACATGAACTCGGGAATTGAATTGAGGTAAGGGCGTTCGTTCAACTTGCCGTTGAAAATTGTCTGCAGTATACCTTTGTGACAGGTAAATAAATCATATCGTTTCGCCACAAAAGTCCGTTTGTTAATGGTTTTTGGCAAAAACGAAATCCCATGACAAATTATAAAGAGTTCAGTAATCTCAATCATAACATAAAACGTTGTACATTTTGCGATAACAAGATGCCAGCACAGACACCTTGGTATACAAAATATATATAGTATTCCGAATATCCTTGAATTAACGAATAAACATAATAATGCAAAATGAAATAATTTTTCAGTGGAAAAGAAAAAGTTAAGACGAATTCAGGACAAATACCTGTAGAAAATGTTATAAAAATAGACAACAAATAAGGGACTTTTAAAATGAAATTGGATAAAATAAAATTTGTGATATTTATCTAAATGTGAGTCGACTTAGATCTATCCATAAACATGCCATTCGATTGTTACAGTGGGACAAAATTATGTAAATCGACTTCAAACAAATATCAATAGGTCACCCATTGGGCTATGTTTATACTTCTAGGAAATGCAACTATGTTATTCTATGCTCAATTTTATACGTTGTGCAAAATTTCATGTCAATCTGACAAACATGAGGAGTTTGATGCCCAATTTACTTATGCTATATAGAACACACATCGTTATAGACCTAATTCATTACGCTGTGCTAAATGTCGTGCTCCGACAAATATTAAGGACTTTGGTGCACCATTTACCTTAAAATGGACGAAAATATATATAGGAGCTATATCTAAATCTGAACCGTTTTTCACGAAACTTGTCACACATCATTCTAGACCTAAATTCAGTACTCTATGCCAAATTTCAGGCAAATCGAAAGATATATAGGGACTTTGGTGCACCATTTACATTAATTCGGACAAAGATATACACGGGAGCTATATCTAAATCTGAACCGATTTTCAGGAAAATTAACACACATTATTCTAGACCTATTTCATTCCGCTGTGCAAAATTTCGTGCGAATCGAGAGATTTATAGGGACTTCGGTGCACCATTTACATAAATCGGACGAAAATATATATATGGGACATATTATTCTGCACTTAATACAAAACGCTCTGCCAAAATTCGTGCAAATCGAATGATATATAGGGACTTTGGTGCACCATTTACATGAAATCGGACGAAACTATATATGGGAGCTATATCTAAATCTGGACCGATTTTCTCGAAACTAAGCAATCCAGAACCGATTTTTCAATAGGGTTCGTCTTTGGGCCAAATGAATGAGCTGTGCCAAATTTCATCCAATTCGAATAATAAATGCGGCCTGTACATTGTTTACAATTTAACATGGACAGACGGACGGACAGTCGGACATGCGTAAATCGACTTAGAAAGTGATTCTATGCATATTCTCAAAAGGAACCATGGGTCTACTTCTATTCCTTTTGCCTGTTACAAACATATGCACAAAGTCATAATACCCTGTACCACAGTGTGGTAAAGGGTATAAAAAGCGTAAAGTTACACATACTTCATATGAAGTTTCAGAACCTACATGGGACTACGCTACAATGAACAGTTTTGGGAAGTGTTGTTATAACCTGAGATGTAATCAAACACGGGTGGAATCTTTATATATTTACAAAGTGCATACTATAAATGCTAAATTATCCTAAAAATTCCACCACCACAATGAAGTTTGCAACCCTACGAGGAACTATCTAATACTTTCCGACATTCCATGCATTGAATAATGGGCGGGATCAAAATATAGGGAATATAACAAAACGTGGATCTATACAGACAATTCTGAAAGCATGCTAAGAATGTGGTATTTCGGCAAATTTTTCTATAATATCAAAACTCCTTAAAATGGACCAATATTTATATAACTTTTTAGTTTGGTACAAATGTCCTTGACATTATTATCGCACCATAATTTTTCTGCATGCGGTTTAATGTTTTCAAAAATAAAATTTAAGTCCTTTGAATATAAGTTTAAATAAACTAACATCGACGACACACACATATTTACAAACGCTCAACTTAAAGCTTTTTCCATTGTAAATAAATCGGAGATAATTTATTTAATTTGTATTTTTTATCCACACAAATATAATTATACCCTACACAACTATGTTGTCAGGGTATTATAGCTTTGTGCAGCCCCAAAAGTTTGTAACGCCGCGAAATATTATCCTAAAGACCCACCTTTAAGTATACCGATCGTCATATCTACTAGCTGTAGTCGAAAAAAATGTGTGTCCGTCCGTAACCGTCTGTCCATTATAATTTGTAAACACGATACAGGCAACAGTTATGGACAAATCTTCTACGAAATTTTGCACTAGAATTTCTGGCCAACGAAGACCCCTATTGTTTTTGGAAAAGATCGGTTAATATTTAGGGGATAAAATGGATCAAAAACTTTATTTTTATCGGTTTTTCTGGTCGCTCCAGAGGCCGCAATTATGACCCAAACACCGGGCCAGAGAATAAGCATGCATGTTTTGATAAAGATCGGTCAATATTTAGCGGGTCAAATGGACCCTAACTTTTGTGTGAAAAATTACAAAATTTGTTTTGTACAGCGAATAGATTTACTCCAGAAGGACCTAAACCCGAGAAGTTGACAACATATTCACGAGGAGTGGTTGGCCGTCAAATTGATACCAATTACTTTGTCGTATGTACTCGGATGTGGGAGTTACGCTTAAATGTTTACAGGTACTTACGTAATCAGATACTATTTAGTAACACATTACCACACTAGAGGTCGGAAATACAGCGCTGATCGCTTTGAAATTTTCCATGAAGATCCAGGTATGGTCAAGGACAACGCCTTTAATTTCGATGATGATCAGATAATAATATTTTTTCGGGTCGATCTATAGGCCACAATTGAAAGCCGAACATCACAACACAACTCACGGTAAAGGGCATCTGGACAAGTAATTAAAGGAGCTACACTGAATATTAGTAATATTTGTTGACCTCTAGTCACACAAAATGGTGCAAATATCGCGAAATATTGCCCAAGCTCAAACATAGAACAACAGAAAGTTAGATTTTCGTGGAAGTTGTGTAGGGATAATATTATCGGCCCCGTTACTATACTTATCCACTCACTGGTTTTTTTCTTATTATTATCTGTCGATAAATCAAATGATAATGAATTGAATTATTTGCATTGGATCAATAAATATCATAAAGGATTTATGGTAAAATATGAACACAAATAATATAATGTATGGGCGGAAAAAAATTGCATGACATTAAATAATAATATTTCCATTATATACTTAACACTTTGTGGACAAATATTTTATACAACTATCCTACATATAATGTAAACTAAATTTAACGTCTTCTATTCGGGTCATTTATTGTAAAGAATAAAAGTCCAATGTCAAGAACAGCAAATGAAATCGAAATATTCATTGTACTACTGGTGTTATGAATACAACAAATAACTTCAAGAAGATTTTGTAACCAAAATATACCAAAAATACAACTGGTCTAGAATATAAACCCAGGATATCCCTTAATCCCTTGTATATAGAAACCTCAAACAGACAAATTTGAATGTAACGTTATTAGGGGCTAAACCTAAACATATGTCAATATTAATTAGTCCTGGTAATGCATATATCCCATAAAGGGTTAATCAAATCTTGGTTGTTTAAAACTGTTACTGATTCTCTTCAAATCGAAATTAATTGTTTATAAATGAAATGAACGAGATTATAAAAATAGTTCATTTTGGTAGACAAATGTGCCATTAGTTGGACACAGATATATGTAAAATTTGTATATTTTGTTGATGGGGCTGTGCATGGCGTATGAGTGTGGTTAATTGTAAGCCCATTAGTTATACGTGTCAAGTAGATTTATAAAAGTTGGAAGATTGAACAATTATTCTTGAAACGAAAGGAATAAAATTTGAGATTTTCAATTGGGTAAAATAAATAAGATTATTTAAACCTATGCTTTGGACACGAGAAATGTAATATTGGCCACTTGTTTGGGGTGGTCGATGTGACCATGGAGGGAATTTTAAGATCCACCATGGAGGGAATTTTAAGATCTTTGTACGAAAACCTTAAAAGCAAATAGCAGATTTTGCATCGAATTGCTGTATATTTATTTTTATACCTCACGTCTAGAACATCTTGTACCTTTCAATGTTGGTGACTAAGGTGGCGTATACACAACGTATAAAATTGCAAATACTACTCATACGCACTGGTATGTCTGTAGCAATAAATTCAATACATCTCTTGAAGCGTATCCATCATTTTATAAAGTGTTGTGTCAAACAAAGCAATAATAAATATTTTCAAACACCATGTTTAATTTGAAAGCAAGACTATCGAAGTCCAAAAGCGTCTTTGAGTAAGAACACGCATTGAGATATATAATTAAAACGCATGACATGTTCACATATAAAAAATAATTGGTTTGTTTTCTACAATTGTGGAACAACAACATAAAGACTGGGATCACACAAAACATTGACACGACATTTCTATACATATGAACAATTAAATACGTGTGCTCAGAAAGTCATTCAAGATGATGTTAGCTTCATATGGAATATAAATTTATTCCTCAGGGGTTTTTTTCTTTCAATGAACACATTTTCTTTATCAGAAATCGACTGCTACAAAAATATTAGAGTAAAATAAAATCTGAAACTATAAAACAGACAATTTGAATGGCTGGAATAAGAGAGCTACATCGTTAATAGACCTTCAAAAATATTCTTTTAGAATACTATGTCTTTGATAGTGTCTTAAAAAACAGTTTTTAAAACATATTCTTTACAACATCTACGCCATTGAAAGTCCTTTAAAAATATTGTTTAAAACAATCTACGCTTAACAGTACCTACAAAAATATTTATTAAACCAGTGAGCGGAGCAGTATAGTCGGATGGGGCCGACCATTTGATACCCTACACAACTACCACGAAAATCAATATATATTCTGAGCCTGGGCAATATTTCGAGATATTTGCACCATTTTTACCGATTACAGATCAACAACTTCACTTTCTAACCCTGGCATATTTTCCATTTTTTTTTTCTTGAAGTGAATTATTACGCCGTAAAATAAAAAAAATGTCACTTTAGGTTTTGGTTGATTTGATTCTCGGAATATTGACCGATCATCATCTAAACAGCCGTTTAAGTATTTGGTCAGATCCCCTTCACCTTGTAAAATGTGTGCTGTTCTGCATATAAAAATTGCCTGTAGAGCGACTAGAAAATCTGACAAAATTAAAGTTTTCGGTTCATTGTACCCCGTGAATGAAATCTCAACTTCACCGAAAACTATAGGCGTCGTCCTTGACCATAATCGGAAGTTCATGTACAATTTCAAAACTATCTGCGCGACTATGCAAATAGTCACCTTCACCTAATTACATATAACTCCCACATCAGAGTACATGCAGTCATACATTTGGTATTAATTTGAAAGTGAACAACTCTTCTTGGATTTACTATCAACTTCTCGGGTATATGTCCTTCAGGAGCAAGTATATACGCCCCAGAATAAAAATTTTGTAAATTTTTAACACAAAAGTCAGGTCACATTTGACCAGCTAAATATTGACCGATTTTTATCAAAACAGACATGCTTATTCTTTGGCACGATCCTCTTCTCCATGTAAAATGTCACGATGTTCGGATCATAACTGCGACCTCTGGAGCGACCAGAAAAACCGACAAAAATTAAGTATTTGGTCCATTACATCCCTTAAATATTAAACGATCTTTATCAAAAACAATGGGGGTCTTCATTGAGTGGAAACTATCCTCCATGCAAAATTTGGTGAAGATTGGTCCATAACTGTGGTCTGTATCGTGTTTACAAATTATAATGGATAGACGGACGGACACACTTGTCTAGATCGACTCCGCTAGTCGAGATATGATATGATCGGTATACTTAAAGGTGGGTCAAGGACCAATATTTCACGGCGTTACAAACTCTTGGAACTGCACAAAGCTTTAATACCCTGACAACATAGTTATGTAGGGTATAAAAATGTACTCATTCGAAAAAAATATTCTTCAAAAAATTTACGCCTTTGAAATATTATTAAAATATCTACGTCTTAGGAAGTTCGTTGAAAAATATTTATTAAAAGGCCTACTCCTTTGATAAAAATATCCTTTAAAAATCGAAGCCTTAATAAAATATTCTTTAAAATATGCCTCTGTAAAACTACTAAATTTTATTTACAATACTCATACAATGAAAAGTCTTAATTTAATTGACAACGTTTGTCATTTGCTTGTTGTGTTCTCATTTTAATTTTATATACCATTATCTCTGTCATAGAGTTGTCAATTTCATACTACATGTCTTCTCTTTATCATACCTTAGTCATTCTGTTGTAACAATGTTGTCACAACATTACTATTATTCAATGCAATTAGTTATTCCATTCCCGTCCTACCCGTACAACTTCTTCACAAATTACACACTCAAATTAAACTTTACAGTTTGAAAATAATTGTTTAATGCCTTGGGACAAATTATTTAAATAAAAAATTAATGCTTTGACACTCTGGCATTCAATTCACATAATAAACTCGCTTGGATACAAGTACATTTCATTCACTCATGTCATTCTGTCGAGCATTTTATAACATAAATTTGCATTTTATACGAGTCTTTAATTGTGTTCATGGACATATTTGACCATTTGACATACTCAGCAAGGGACAATAATTAAGAGCTTTTATTCATTACTTAAATATTCTGACAATGTTTGAAATCGAAAAATTAAACCTATTGGCATAATATTTTATACTATTGTATGTGTTTTTATAAATAAATATGTAAAACCAGTGAGCGGAGCGGTATAGTCGGACGGGGCCGACCATATGATCCCCTTCAAAACATCCACGAAAATCTAATTTTCTGGGGTTCTATATTCTGACCTTGGCAATGTTTCGCGATATTTGCACCCTCTTGGCCGATTAGAGGTCAACAAATATTTCTAATATTCAGTACAGGTTCCCTTCACGGTGGGTTGTGTTGTGATGTTCGGCTTTCAATTGTGGCCTCGACTCGACTCGAAAAAACACCAAAAATTAAGTTTTCGGTTTAATTCATACCAAAATTATTATCTGATCAGCACCGAGAATTATAGCCGTTGTAGTTGGCCATACCTGGATCCTCATGGAAAATTTAAAAGCGATCAGCACTATGTTTCTGCCCTCTAGTGTTAATGGGTTACTGAATAATATATCAATACGTAAGCACCTATAAATATTTAAGTATGTCTCCCACATCCGAGTACATACGACAATATAATTGGTATCAATTTAAAGGGCAACCACTCATCTTGGATATACTATCATCTTCTCGGGTCTATGTCCTTCAGGAGTAAACATATACGCCATAGAATACAAATGTTGTAATTTTTCACACAAAAGTCGGGGTCCATTTAACCCGCTAAATATTGACCGATCTTTATGAAAACAGGCATGCTTAATCTTTGGCCCTACTTCTTGTAAAGTTTCGCTATGTTCGGACCATAATTGCCGCCTGTAGTGCGACTAGTAAAAATTAGGTATTTGGTCCATTTCATCCCCTAAATATTAACCGATCTTTACCAGAAACAATAGGGGTATTCATTGGACAGAACCTATGTCAAGTTTCGTGAAGATTGGTTCATAACTGTGGCCTGTATTATGTTTACAAATTACAATGGACAGATGGAAGGAAGGACGGACGGATGAACACACATGTCTAGATCGACTTAGCTTGTCGATATATGACGATCGGTATGCTTAAAGGTGGGCCTAGGACCAATATTTCGCGGAGTTACATAGCTATAATACCCTGCACAAAGCTATGATACCCTTACAATATAGTTGTGTAGGGTATACATATGCTGAACTCTTTGTTATACCCTACACTACACAGGGTATTTTACAATAGTGTACCCAAATCTCTGGGTTTGTCCAACTGAGCTTAAATTGTGTGTAGTGTGCCGAATCGGGTATAGAATAACATGTGTTAAATTCTGTTGAAATCTGTTCAGATTTAGATATTTGTATTTTTTCCGTTTGTAAGTACTCGAAATAATAACATCCGATCCTATAATGTATATAAAAAAATTTAGATTGATCGCTAAAATATCCGAGTAGTCCACGATATTCAGTATTTTGGGGATTTTGACATGTTCTCAAAACAAATGGTGTTACTTTGGTATTTATGAATCTGATATGGTACCTAAACTCACACATTGTTTGCAGAGGTTCACTCATATACAATATGAAAAAAAATCACACCCATTTTGGTTACATCGGATGTTTTAGTTTAGTGGGGGTACCCACCCCGATATATTTGTTTGACTTATTTAATGCAAATATTGTACCAAGTATTTAAAATTTATCCTATGAAGAGGAAAACAATTCGCAACGTACCAAATTAAACCTAGAATGAACTGTAGTACAGGGTATTATGTCTTTGTGCATATGTTTGTAACATTAAAAGGAAACGAGATACACCCATGGTTCCTTTTGAGAATATGCACAGAATTACTATCTTATAAATCTATAAATTGGTATAAATCGATTTATAGTTGCATATGACTCCGATATATGTACACAGATTTAGATATAACTCCCATACACATATTCATACGATTTTTCGTAAATGGCGCACAATCACCCAAATGA
Organism: Musca vetustissima; assembly: GCF_032173495.1. Taxonomy (NCBI): domain Eukaryota; kingdom Metazoa; phylum Arthropoda; class Insecta; order Diptera; family Muscidae; genus Musca; species Musca vetustissima. The sequence goes on along the minus strand of NW_026881282.1, from coordinate 85,502 downwards.
CATGCGCATGGATTAATTTAAGTCCGTTCCCATATAGATAAATATCACATATTAAAGTTCGTACAACGTCATGGTCCTTCAAAAAAGTAAAGTCTGCTAACATGCACCCCATCACATACCCAAAGTTTTGAAGGGATCATACAAACCGTCCGAATTTATTACTTTTCATAATGTTTTTTGGTTTCAGTGCCATATTCTGCCTTCTAAATGTATGATAAAGTATCCGTTTTTAAAACCAAATCAGCTTTTATATAAATACATATTAGTCTGTCAGAAAGGTCGCATTTTAATTGTACGTGTCAATATCTCCGAGAGCACACTTGCTTAATTGTTTTCTGGTCGACAGGATATGTATGTATATGCATGTGTATGTTGATTCAAAATAGTACAACAAGTACCAATTATTTTTTGTGTGTGAACGTGTCATGAGATTTAATTATTCATTTCACCACTCGTGCATCAATCAATTGGTGCTTTATTAAATGACTGTGTGTCATTGTTCGAAATTACGTGTTTTTAATTTTTTATGATTGATGCTCTTCAAGTGAGTTGTCGTTTTATATAAAACAAGTAACGCAAATAAATTACCCTACTTCAACGACACATCAATCAATTGGTGCTTTATTAAATGACTGTGTGTCATTGTTCGAAATTACGTGTTTTTAATTTTTTATGATTGATGCTCTTCAAGTGAGTTGTCGTTTTATATAAAACAAGTAACGCAAATAAATTACCCTACTTCAACGACACATAGGAATGTATACGTGATATATGTCTGTATATTAATATTATTCATACGTACTACTGGCACAGTAAAGGGCAAAATTACCAAAATATTCGAGACGTTGTTAGATGCCCATATCACTGTGAAACAAAACTCAGTTCATGGTCTAAATGGTGAAAAATTCCTTGTTGGAATACAAACCTTTGATATGTATTTTAAAACCCTACATAGACATATTCGCCACAGGTCAAGTTTTTGCTGGAAACTCTTAAATTCTAAAAGAAAAAGCTTTCTTTCTTTGTTTGTGAATATCGTAGGTTATTTTAGTGGTAAAATTTCTGTTATCAAATCGAATGAGGAATCATTGCATTACTTTTTGTTCTTCTATCCCGAGTTCTTTTGCGTCTTTTTCGTCCTAATTTTTCTTAACCGTACACTAAATACCACAAGATTAAAATTTTTGAAGATGTTTCACATAACATTTTACATAGAGTCCTCAATGCAAGAAATATATAACCGCATGTTTTTATATGTCATCTCAAATGTAACCTTAGCTATAAATAAATTACGGGAACAAATGTACGACACATACTATAAAGGGATTTTTACATTACAACCTTTTGCCAGGTTAAGCTCTTCTATGAGGATTTATTTGACATATATGTAATGAAATTGTCAATTTAAATAATCTGGATTTAATAAAGCCAGTACCATGTAAACGTACTATTATTAATATTGGTAAGCATTTTTTTAATGTTTCGGGGAGTTATTTTCCTATCGCCCCATTTTCTCTTTTTATATTCATCTCTAGGCAACCATGAAATTATCTAGGCTAATTATTATATTGCGTTTAAAATTCGTTCATGTATGACACGAACCAAAACCAGAAACACTAAATATTACACTGACCCTAAATATTGGGTAAATGTTATTGTTATTGTTTCAACGAATTTTTAACCGTGCAACCCGTTATCGTATTTTCGCACACAAAATACAATTGTGGGAACAATCACTCCAAAATGTCCGAAAACCAATTCATTATATGGGGCTATCCCAAAATGAGGCACAAAATTGATCATGTGCTACACAAGGCGAACTTAAAATACCAAATTACAGGTAAATTGGTTGAAGATCAGGCTAATATTTTCCAGTTTTATCATCAGTATGCCTTTCATCTGTATACATTACACAACTATGTCGTCAGGGTATTATGGCTAGTTCTAGACCCAACTTTATGTATGCCGATCGTCATATCTCGATTAGCTGAGTCGATCTAGACATGTGTGTCCGTCCGTCTGTCTGTCCATTATAATTTGTAAACACGATACAGTCCAGAGTTATGGACCAATCTTCACGAATGGATGGCTTCTGGCCAATGAAGACCCCTATTGTTTTTGGTAAATTTCGATTGATATACTCAGATGTGGGAGTTACACTTAAATACTTACATATGCGTACTTATTCATATATTAACGCAATAGAGGGCGAAAATATAGTGCTGATATTCCATGAGGATCCAATTGTGGTCAAGGACAACGCCTATAATTTTCGGTGATGATCATTTAACAATATTAGGATGAAGTGGCCCGAAAACTTAATTTTTTGTGTTTTTTTAGTCCACATATATACAATTATAAGCCGAACATCACTACACAAACCACGGTGAAGGAACTCTTAACAAGTATAGGCGGGCTGTACTGATCATTACTAATATTCGGAAAATATGTCAGTGTAAGGAAGAGTTGCTGTTGACCTTTAATCGGACAAGAGGGTGCTAATATTAGAAATATTGCCCAGGCTCGGAATAATCATCAGCAGAAAGTTAGAGTTCCGTGGTAGTTGCGTAGGGTATCGTATGGTCTGCCCCGTTCGACTATATTGTTCCGCTCACTGGTGTATTATTAGCTTCAAATTACTGATAATCACCAGTGCCTTCCCTTCAATTAGCCGTCATTTCTTGTTAATATTTTGACGATTTTCAATGTTAAATAACATTTTTCAAATATAAATTATATTCACAAAAATATAAAATTTTGACTTTGGCCTCATGTCATTTGTAAACGTGACCCACAATGTTTTAAAAGTCTCCAGATTTCAAATATATTACGCTTTATTGAAATGGATTTGTTTGCCAAAATCTCCCAATAGTATTTAATTTTTAAATAATACTTAAATCATTTGGGAATTATAAAATAATTTATTTCGATTTCAGTGTGCTAAATTATAATTTAACGAATATTACAATATTCCACTGTATTCCTGACTGAAGTCTACATCTCATGTCCACATGAAGCCTTATTCTAACATATCCCCTAGCTTACTCAACAATTTATTTCCTTCTATTTTCCCCTAAGTGAAAACTTAAAGTAAAATAATGTACATTAAATTATCCTCCATTTAAGTTTAAATATCTGTGCTGTAATCCTTCTAACTAAAGCACTAAAACAATGTAAGTTTTCTTGGTTTGTTACTCGATTTGGTCGTAAATATTGTTTTGTTTATATTTGTTGGTTAATGGCAAAATGTTGAGTTGGAAAAAAGTCCAAAAATGTGTATGTATGTCTAAATAAACTTTGCTATACAAGATTTAAGGCAAACATAAAGTTCAAACAAAGAGTAGAGAAAAGGATTCAACCGAATAACAACTTTTAACAACAACATGACTAGAAAACTGCTATTGCTACAAAATGTTAAAGGTAGAACATGCCAATTACGTTTTAGCAGGAATACGGTAAATTCTTTTGAATTTTTATTAAATTTAAAGCGTAGCTTTACAAAAAGGTGTTAACTTCAGTAGGGCTGACACCCTCCACTATAAGTATATTGAAATTAACATGAAATTAAGATCCCAACCCCACGGAAAGGATTTAGCTAAATATTGACCTATATTCGTAATTTTTGGTAAGGAGATTAATCAGCCGATTTGAACAAAAAAGCTTAATTGCGGTTAAGTAGATTTTCAATGTATGTCAATCATTTGACATAACCCTTATATATAAAAAATTCACGACAACTTTTCGTCGTTAGCACTACTCATTACACATCGTACCGTACGAAGTTTTGAAGTTTAAATATTCCAAACGGATTGCCTCTTCTTGATTTGTGTCGTTCGGTTTGGTAAACACTGACATCAGCAGGATATATTCTAACCCTTTATTACACATTGTTGCTTTATTTTATTTACACTTCTAACTTACGCAATATATTTTTTACAAATCTTAGCAAATATTTTCATTTATTCGCTTAACAAACAAATAAAATGTGATTGTCCTTTGTGCATATAAAATGCATAACCACAAAAAAATTCACGAGAATTCATTCCTTAAAAATATATCAAATATAGATAACCCTACTCAATATCACATAATGTTGGCATGTTTCACTTCATTAGTCACTTTCACAAGAGGTCACGTTTGTATCCGCAACTCGCCAGTGAACTTTTTGTGCAAAACTCGACAGAATATCAAAATCCCAACATCAGTAGTTTGTATTGTATTAAAACATTCTTTATGCTTATTATCCCAATGGATTTGTTGTCGTTGATGTTGTGTAGTATGTAGGTATATATGTATGTGTGTGTGTTTTCGAATTTCACTTATGATGATGAAGCTTTTCGAAAAAACATACCTTTTTTACGTACGTGAAAGTAATTTTCATGCTAAATTATTATTTCACACTCTTGTCGTAACCAATGTAAATGGATTTCCCATTGTGTTTCAGAAACTCTGGAGGATTGTTGGAATTTGTTTTAAGTGTGTAACAATATAGTTTTTCGAATTTAAGAACGTTTTAATAAGGTAAAAGAGGTTCAATCATATCTGCGGAAAAATGCCCAATTCGGTTGCACCTAGTCCCTCAGTTTTCTTCGAATGAACCGAATCGTACATATTGCTGCCCAGAAAGAATATTACAAGAGCTGCTATGTGTGTTTCTGGACTAAGTATCACCAAATGAAGTCCTCGAGCATTTTAGTTAGCGAGTTTTGAAATATTTTGTCATAAATGTTCCCAGTAAGGTTAAGTGTACGGACCTCCACGTGTTGTGTTGATCTCAGTAATATGTAAAAGTAGATATTTTGAACCCTATAGATATAGAGAAGACTTTCTGCTCATTTTTAGAGAAGACTCTCTGCTCATCGATAAGGGTATCTTAAAAACGAAGTAGTATAGTCGGATGGGGCTGATCGTACATTACACTGCACAACTACAAATGAGTTCGAACATTTTACGGATCCTGACCTAGAAATACGTCGCGATATTTGCAACCTCTTGACCTATTATGGGTCTTCTTACGGGCACTGCCATTTTTCCCGGAGTGACTCAAGCGTATCATTATCAAAATCCAAACACAATAGTCCAAAACTGTGGACTACACTGTGTTTATAAATGATATTAAAAACAGATGGGTGGACGACTTATTTAGTCGATATAAGTGCTGTTCTGAATAAGTCTCATTCCCATTGCATAAAAAGTGCTATCCACCATTCTGAGTGAACGACTGAAGTCAATTATATTATTGGACCCCATCAATGCGGCTTCAGGCCTGGCAACTTCACCATTGACCAGATCTTCACTCTGAGCCAGATCCTGGAAAACATCCCATTCCAACTACTCGTCGACTATAAAGCCGCATTCGATAGGCCTATCCGTTCAGAGCAGGGATGGTTCGTGTGACGAATTTTTAGGTTTTCGACTGTCAAAAAGGTGTAAACGTCGAAAACGTCATATACCTGTATAAAATGTAATAAACGTAGTAAACGTCATTTATATCAATATTATCAGCATTCACAGTTATTTTCAAGAATATATATTATTTTTACATATATCTGACTATTCCTTACTAGAACTGATAAAAATTTTTAATTTTTCCGAGAAGAAAATTTTGAAATTTTATATGGATTTGAGTAAGGCATGCGTAATTTCCAAATTGATTAATGGAAATAGCTATTTTGTCAAAAACCTAATGGATTTGGGTAGGTTTCCGACGTTTCTGACGTATGTATTATACGTCGGAAATGTATGTCATTTACGTCACTGTTTCTGACAGGCCATCTCTGGTTCAGAGGTATTTAAAGCCATGCCTGCATTCGGCATTCCTTCAAAATTAATACGGCTATGCAGGATAACCATAAGTGGGACAAAGCCAGCAGTTAAAGTCGGAAAGGACCCCTCGGAGGCCTTCAATACCGAATGAGGATTCAGACAATGTGACAGTTTGTCGTGTGACTTGCATATCATACTGGAAAAGGTCATTCGGGATGCCAGTGTGAACAGAAATGACACTCAGTACACCAAACAGCATATATTACTCGCATACGCTGACGACATCGACATAATAGATCGAACATTACGAGAGTGAACAGCCACATTTTAACCAATTGTGAAAAAGTCTACCAAAATGGGTCTGGCAGTAAATGGCAAAAAGACTAATCTGATTGTACCAACGCGCAAGAAGTCCAGTCGATTAGGACCAATGTTGGAATTTGAAAAATACAGCTTCGATATAGTGAACGATTTTATATACCTCGGTACTGCTATAAACAAAACTAATAACAATAGCTTTGAAATCCGGAGGAGGATTGTGTTGGCCAACAAATGCTACTACTGAGTAAACAACTCAAAAGCAAGGCCACCTTTCGCCAGACCAAACTCACACACTACAAGGTGCTGATACTACCTACGCTGTTGTTTGGATCTGAAGCATGGCTATTTCCGCAATCAAATCACGCAGCTCTTGGAGTGTTTGAAAGAAAAATGTTCCGGAAAACCTATGGGCCGGTCTTCGTCGACGGTGAGTATCGTATGACGCAGCTCTTGGAGTGTTTTAAAGAATAATGCTCCGGAAGAACTATTAGCCTGTCTTCGTCGACGGTGAATATCGTCGCCGAAAGAACCATGAGCTATACCATCTATTCTCCGATATCGACATTGTCAGACATATCGAGCTGCAGCGACTGCGCTGGCTAGGCCATGTTGTGAGAATAAATGAAGAAGTCCCAGCTCAAAAGACATATAAAAGCGAGTCAAGTGATAGTTCACGCAAAAGGGGAAGACCACGAATCCGATAGAATGATCAAGTAGAAGACAACAGCTCGGAACATGATATTTCGAATTGGATGAGATGTGAAAATATTTGAAAATCTTTTTTAGGCTCGGCTTATGGAACAATCGTTCTGTAATAATCCAGCTAAGTAAGGCAGTTTATGTATTCTAAAAGGTGGGCCTAGGAGCAATATTTCGTGGCGTTCAAAATTCTTGGGACCACAAAAAGATATAATATCCTTATAACATAGTGCAGGTATAAAAAGAAGACCAGGTGATTTTCTATAAATTAATACCGAGGTCTTCTGTATAGGAAGATTTCTAATCATCTACACAATAATACATTTTTGTTTTCGATTAAAAACAAATATGAGCAGAGATTATCTAATTAAAACAATTGCTTATACGGGGAAAACAACCTTCTAAAGGAAGACAGTCCCAGAGCCCTCTTAAAGATCTAGAGACCTTGTAAATAAAATATACCTACAGCTCTTTTATTGGAGGAAGACCCAAACACTTCTATAAAATAAGAAGGGCTAGAGTCATTATATGAAAAAAGTCCTACATACATGCTAAAGGAATTAAACCTAGAACGTAAAAAGACCTAGAGCTCACCTAGATGAAGAAGTACTACACCTCTTTATAGGAACAAATGATTAATTTATTTGCTATATATATATACTATAAGCTCTTTATTCCATCAACCAAACATGCCTGAACTTTACTGGTACTTAAATAGAAATTTCTACGCAAACATATTTCCCAAATTTTATCTAAAATTTCAGTATGACTTAAATCCAAATCCTTATTAGCATAATTCTTTTGTTTATGTAAGAATTGCCTTCCCAAGCTACCTTAAATTTTTCAAGTCTCTTGCAAAAACGTTTACCGCAACGCAACGACGCTTACATGCTATCCTTGTCGAAAATAAGGAAAAGTTTTCGAACTGCCAGTGAGTTGCTAAAATCAGTTCAGCTGCAATTTGCATCAAACAACACGTTTCATAACAATAGACTACTTAATGAAAATGCATATTTCGGTGTTGAGAGGCGACATGAAGTTGCGGTGGATATTTGCCAAGTAGTTGGGAATTATTTTTTCAACGAAAAGTTAAGCCAGAAGTGACAGCAAATGGTGGCACTTGAATTTATAAGTAATGAATGACAAGAATATGAAAACCAAATTTAAACATGGATTTAAAGAAATTACGAGAGCTATGCAGTAAATAGCTGTATATATTTCCGGTATAATAATGAAAATATGAATTTATATAATGAAAAATTGCGCTTTAAGGTCGTAAATCATTGACCCCCACATTTTTTCTTAAAGTGGGGAATAAAATAAAATATTAGCTAAAACTTAAAAAAACTGGTATTGGTCATTTTGGTACAATAATTTTCGGATGAAAAACGTGACCAACATTTGGGATGTTTTTTTCTAGTAGACTAGGAAACTAGTTTATTCTTTCGAATGAAAAAGTTTGTTGCTCCTCCACAACAAGTCATAATTGGTATGAAACACGGAGAGAAATTATAACAACAACAAAAATAAATAAATGATGAAAAACTTCGTTAAATTTGGGAGGACGGTAATTTTATATACTCCTGGAATCAAAATACTTAAAATCTTTCGGAACTTTTATATTATAGCTTAAAAAAATACCAAACTACTGAAAAACTGATTGATATGCTGAAAACCAGTTAGCGGGGCCGACCATACGCGTTCTTAGTTTATGAAGAATCCCAGAAAACTGTAATATTCTATCGACATGGTAACTTTGTCAAACTAATTTTTTACAGTCGGATAGTGTATGTTCTAAAATATTAATATTTATTCGAATTTCTTCTGTATCATTACGTATTCAATGTTATAGAGGATCTAAAATAACAATGATTATCTCTAAATTTGGCGGCACTTGCTAACACCTGTCATCAGCGCTATCTATTGAATGGATAGACTCAAAAATCGATGACGATAAATTTAAACTTCATTTGCTATATCCTACACTACTAGGTTGTAATACCCCGACAACCTTCGTGCAGCCACAAGTATTTGTATTTGTGAAATATTAGTCCTAGACTTTAAGTATACAGATCGTCATATCTCTACAAGCTGAGTCAATCTAGACAAGTGTGTCCGTCCGTCTGTCCATTATAATTTGTAAACACGATACAGGACCAATTTTAACAAATTCTTTAAATTTTTGGTATTAAACAGGTAACATTTAGAGGAAGAAATGGACATAATCCTAATTTTTTTCGGTTTTTCTGGTCGCTCCAGAGACCGCATTTATGTAAGGGGAAGAACATTACGTCGGGCCAAAGAATAAATATTTAGCGGGTCAAATGGCCACAACTGATCGCTTTGAAATTTTCCTAGAGATTCCAGTTATGGTCAAGGAAAATGGCTATAATTTTACCGAATATATAATTTGACCGAAAACTTAATTTTTTGTGATTTTTTCGAGTCGATCTATAGGTTACAATTATAAGCCGAACATTGTAACACAACCCACGTTGAAAGGAATCTATTCCATTAATTAGAAAGGCTGTACTGAATTTTAGTAATATTCGGAAAATATGTCAGTGTAGGGAAGAGGTACAAATATCACGAATAAACATCCGCAGAAAGTTAGACTTGTGTAGGGTATCGTATGGTCGGCGTCGTCCGACTATACTGCTCTTATAACTTTTAACTTTTTTGAGTAATACGAGCGGAAACTTTGCCTTAAAAAAAGGGTCCCATATTCGAACATGATTTATGTTTAATGAGAAATGTGACATTTCATACGATTGTTAGTTTTATAATAAATTTTCAATATTTTGACCATCTTGTGGGGGAGGAACTAGAGGAAATTCCAACAATATAAAGACTTGGTAAAAATATTAGGTTGTGCAATGTTTGATGGTTGGTGGGAAATACTACAAGCAGTGGCCTGATATGCCCCATCTTGTTTGAAGTTTCGAACTCTGTCACTTCCTTCGACACTTATTGTGCGCGCCAGACAGACACACCGACGGGCCGTCATTTGTAAATCGACTACAAATTGTCGAATTGTTCAATTATCAAGTCGTATATTAAGCCGCCATATATTGCAAGTATTTTAAATGTGCACCATATGGGAACGGGATAAAAAGTTCGGCTCGGCCGAAATTCCTTGGTTGTATTTTCGGTTTCTTGAATATGGCGCCCTTATTGTGGTCCTGCCAATTTTCGGTACTTTGAAAATTATAGCAGAATTTCATCAACGAACTGTAGTCCATATTCCTGGTCCGGGCAGATTTCCAGGCAGAGTGTATGTGATTTTATATTTTACTTTGTCAGGGTATAAACAATCCACCAGAAAATTTTCCAATCAAGTTCATCCTGTCTTAATTTAATCAAGATTTTTAATCATCTTTTTTAATTAAGATTCTATTGTTGTTCCCTTCGATCCTTCCATATATGGAGCCGTTTCTCCGAATTGGAAATTTCTATCGAAATTATTTTATTTGGAGTGTACCACATTATTGTTGAGACTCTTTTGGTATATTCCTTAAGGAAGCCAAATGAACACTTCCATGTTCATGCATAATTACCATTCGAAAATATAAGACTTGCGGCAAAAAATGTTTGTCGCATTTGCCTTGCTAGAGGAAAATCACTGAATTTTTTCTAACGTTTTCAGCACATAGCAAAATCACTAAAGAACAAACTTTTCCTAAAATTTCTCCTAAAAATGCTTGGCACGAATTTTCTTCATACCATCATCACATTGAAATCGAAAATTATTTATTGGAATTTGCAACATTTTGTGTAGAGGGGGGTGGCTAATAATTCATGTTTGGCGAAGGAATGGAAAAGTCAACGGGGACACGACTACAAAAATCTTATTTTGCAAATAAAAAATATATTACATTTTTAAATAAACATTGGCATTGTAAATATTTAATGTAATCATGATGATGAGGTCAGACGAAATTCTCTTTAAATGGTTTGTTGTTGTCGTTTTGTTTATTTCGTTTAAATACTGTAATTGTAACAATGACGTTTTCTATTAAAATTTTATGAATATTTATATAAATTAATAATTAAATTCAAATAATATCATAGTAGTTTTTTTTTTAATAGAAATTAATTTATTTATTGATTTATTTTTTTTGGTAATGTAAATTTGAAAACTTTGCTTAGTAAAGCTATGGGACACGGGGACATTCCAGAAATTGAAACTTTTTTTTGATATTTTTAGAAGTGAATGAAGTCTGAAACCTAATTGTAATCAAATTAATAGCGGAGGGTTTAAAGAATTAAGGAATATTTTATTTCAACTGAAAAAATATTTTTATAAAATATTAATAGTCTATAGAAGACTTTACCTGCGCTTGGCATCCTTGCAAAATTAAGACGGATATGCAGGATAATTTTAACTGGTACAAGATCAGCAGTGAAAGTAGGGAAGGACCCCTCGGACACCTTTAATACCAAACAAGGATTCACACAAGATGGCAGTTTTTTGTGTGACCTATTTAACACTAGATTGCCGAAGGCCGTCATTTTGACCGCTTTTCAATTTCAAGTACAAAAACAACTGTGCATATAATGACACTATTTTTTAAAATTTGGTGACTTTTTGTATCACATAGAATTACGTTTATTATAAAAAAGTCACCAAATTTTAAAAAATAGTGTCATTATATGCACAGTTGTTTTTGTACTTGAAATTGAAAAGCGGTCAAAATGACGGCCTTCGGCAACTGTGGAACTTGAAAACTATAGCTTCGAGATAGTGTACTACTTCATATACTCTGGTGCCGCCATAAACAAAACTAAAAGCATCAGCTTTGAAATCCGGAGAAGAAGAGTGTTGGCTAGTAGATGCTACTATGTTCTGAGTAAGCAACTGAAAAACAAGGCCACCTCTCCCCCGACCAAACTCACACTCTACATGACGCTGATACTACACTTTCTGTAGTATGGATCTGAAACATGGGTACTTAGGCAAGTGAATGAGGCAGCTCTTGAAGTGTTTGAGAGAAAAAATACTCCGAATGTTCTATGGGCCGAGAATGGATGCCTCAGCTCAAATGCATATAAAAGCGAGCCTAGTGATGGTTCACGCAGAAGGTGAAGGCCATGAATCCAATGGAAAGATCAAGTAGAAGACAAGATCTCCGAAAACGGTACTTCAAATTGTATGAGATGCGCCAAGACCGAGGCGCTGGGAAATCTTTTTTTTTAAGATCGACTTATGGAACAACCGTTCTCTCATAAGTCAGCTATGTAAGTAAGTCTGTAGAAGACATCGAAAATTTTGTAATTGGATCATCTGAAAGTATACTTAAAATAGAAATTATACTTACATAGTTCTACTTGGAATAGAACGCACTTCAAACTCGTTTTTCTTCCCAGCCATGTCCACTAAAGTTCAATAAAAAACCAGACTTAATTCAGTACACTATGCCAAATTTCGTGCAAATCGAAGGATATATAAGGGCTTTGGTGCACAATTTACCTGAAATCGGACGAAACTATATATGGGAGCTATATCTAAATCGGAACCGATTTTCACGAAACTTAACACACATCACTCTAGACTTAATATAGTACGCTATACCAAAATTCATGCCAATCAAAAGATTAGCAGGGACTTTGGTGCATTTACCTAAAATCGGGCGAAACTGGAACTATATGGAAGCTATATCTAAATCTGAACCGATTTTCACGAAAATGAGCACACCTCATTCTTGACTTAATTCAATATGCTATGCCAAAATTCGTGTAAATCAAATGATTTTCAGGGACTTTGGTGCACCATTTACCTAAAATCGGGCGAATCTATATATGGGAGCTATATCTTAATCTGAACCGACTTTCACGAAACTTGGCACACATCATTCTAGACCTAATTCAGTAGGCTGTATCAAATTTCGTGCAAATCGAAAGATATTTAGGGACTTTGGTAACTCATTTTTGTGGGATTATTATATAATAGAAGGATACTTTATATGGTATATGGTAAGTGTAGATGTAAATAAAATGGTGAAATCGTCGATAGCAGCAGCGATATTTTAGCGAAACGAGCGAAACGATGATACACCTTGCTTAAAATATTTCTGACCGATCTACTTATCAGGCCGTATATAAGGCCGCCATATATTGCAGGTATTTCAAATGTGCAACATTCGGCTACGTCGAAATTCCTTGGTGGTATTTTAAATATGTATATCCGAATTTTCCAATTGAAGTTATCTAAATTTTCTTTACGGGTTTTCGGTTTCTGGTCCGGCCAGAGTGTATGTAATTTGATACTTAACTTTATCAGAAATCAAAATTTTAGCAATTGCATGCATAGATGAGCGATTATGTAAACCATAATCTCATCCTAAATCACGATGTGCAGTTATGGTAGTATCGCAATTTATGTAGTAGATATTGGTAACGGAAAATAAAAAAATTGATTTAACCTCTTAGTTTGGCAGATGTGAATTTTCAGTCCCATACTTGTGAAACCACAAAATGGATAATCCTGCATAATGCGACTTTTGGTAGTTTCCTTATTAGTCTAATATATTTCCATTTTCTGGCATATCCCCATATAAGGAGCCGACCGGTGTTAGGTATGTACCCATCGAATGGTGGAGCATATACAAAATTAGGCCTGACGAACAAACCTCATTTTCACTTGTTTCTACTTACAGTATGCTTCCATAATTATTAAAACTAACTTTGCTATAAATTTAAAGCCAAATATGTTGTTTTTTTTTTATTATTTTTTCCAATTTTTCTTATAATTAAAAATTCCTAAAAGAACAATATATTGAAATACTCTCTTTTTTTTTGATTGATATAGATAAGATAAATAATAATGTTTTTTTTAATGTAAATGCTTCTTAAATACTATTTTTTTAATGAGTTATATATGTAAATATGTATGTATATTATTTGTTATATTGAAAATGAACAGCAGCTAACCATTATATGGAATATGTAGAAAACTATTGAAGATTATGTTTAAATAAAAATAATACTTATGATACACACTGATAATTACTCCTCTTGAGGCATAACTTCCTGGAAAACAAAAATAACTCTGAGTGAAAAAAATGGGAATCAGAAAATCGTAATGAATTTCATCCATATTTTGTTATTATTTCCATAACTTTTTTTTGGTTTTAAGATTTAATTATTTTGTTTTTTTTTTTATTTAATAGTTATAATTTACATATAACAGATTTTTTTATTATTATGTTTTTAATACAAATTTATAAATGAAAAAGTCATTTTGATTGAAATCCATCTTGTTAAACATGCTCATTGTTATTATATATATATATATATATATATATATATTAATTATTGTTTTTTAATTGAAGTTTATTTCTATGACAACTTCAATTTATTTATATATTTTTTTTTAATTTATTACTTTACTTTTAAATAATTTAACATACACTCATATATATGTACACACATAACAATGTTGTAGAGCGGTAGGTTGGTAGAGAGAGAGAGAGAGAGAGAGAGTGGGAGACAAAGAAAGGCATTTAAGACCAATTTTTCTATAAATCTATAATATACAATAATTAATTTTAATATAAATTTTTTATATATATACAATTACACACATATAAGTATATGTTTGTTTGTGTATATGGTTATACAATTATGCTGGTATTTTGTTGTTTATTATTTTTGTTTTCTTTTTTAATTATCTGAATTATCTCTCTACGGAATCACAACATATTTGCGGTTTCTTTTCCACTTGTTTTTTTGTTTGTTTTTTTTCAATTTGTTTCACAAAACTATGTTGAAGTTTGACTTCCTTCTATCGCATTTGAAGTTTATCTCACTACCCTAACTACTGATTATATAATAAAGCTTTATTAATTAGTAATAATGCATCAAAAAAAAAAAACCAATTGGAGAACAATAACAAGTAAGTAAAGGCAATAGTCGGCGGAGCCGACCATGTAATATCCAACACCACAATTAATACTATGAGGTCCTTCATACTAATTTAGGGTCCTCATATAAAATATTACATAAAAAAGAGTGTCCTTCTTGAATGATCAAGCAATTGTAGGTGGGAAAATTTTAAAGCAGTAACTAAGAGTGTTATTCTAAAAAAATATGCATTGAAGGGTGCCGAGAAAACATCTCAAAAATATTAAAATTGGGTTTAAACATAAACCTATTCGTAACGAATAATTAAAATCATTTTCCAATATCAACCCATGGGGCACCTTGTCTTCAAAATGCGTATTATGGTCTATGTGGCATATAAGCATCTTAATGACAGCGGTACAAAATCTAAAGTTGTCTCTACTGAACAAAACATAATAAATATTTGTTTTTCATACTGATGGAACCGGTAAAAATATCGGTTTATTATTTGAAAATTTAGCTCTTTCTCTCGCTAATAATTTATTCACTTACTTTTCTGGCATGTGACAGAACATTTGTTCCATAAGACGAGCTGAAAAAAGATTTCCAGGTGCGTTGGTCTTGTGCGCAGCTCTTCCAATGTGAAAGACCGTGTTCAGAAATGTTGTCTTCCATTTGATATTTCCATCGAATTCGTAACCTTCACCTTCTACGTGAACCATCAGTTGGCTCGCCTTTTGTGCTGAGTCATCATCATTAATTCCCGCAAGATGGCCTAGTCAGCGTAGTCGCTGCAGCTCGATAAATCTGACATGGTTTATTCGATGACGATATTCACCTTCGATGCAGATAGGCCTGTAAATCTTTCGGAGAATTTTTCTCTCAAACACCCCAAGAGCTGCCTCATCTGCTTTCGCAAGTACCCATGCTACAGATCCATACAACAGCACTTTGATTTGGAGGCGAGAGTTGGCAGCATTTTTGATTTGGAGGAGAGAGTTGGCCGTGTTTTAGAACAGCTTACTTAGACCATAGTAATATCTGCTGACCAACATTATTCTTCTCCGAATTTCAAAACAGATGTTATTAGTATTGTTTATGGCGGTATCGAAATATATAAAATCGTTGACTACTTCAAAGCTGTAGTTTTCAACATCCACAGTTGGTCCGAGTCTACTGGACGTCGTGCACGTTGATACCATCAGCATGGTCTTCTCGTCATTTACTACCAGACCCACCTTGGCAGACTCCTTCTTCATTCGTTCAAAGGTGACGGTTACCGCTCGAAAAGTTTTGACCCATTATGTCGATGTCGTCGGTGTAGGCGAGTAACATGTGTTGTTTGGTGTACAGAGTGCCACTTCTGTTCACATTTGGAACTTCTATGACCATTTCCAGCAGGATGTTAAAGAGGTGACGAACCTTGTCTGAATCCATCGAGAGGTCCTTCCCTAACTGCTGACATGGTACCACTTAAAGTTATCCTGCATAGCCCTATTAATTTTGCGGGAACGCTGTATGCAGACATGACTTTAAACACCTCTGAGCAGATTGGGCTGTCGAATGCGGTTTTATAGTCAACGAATAGATAGAATGTGTCGATGTGTTTCCCTTTGGTGTTTTCCAGGATTTGGAGCAGTATGAACATATGGTTTTTGATGGATTTGACAGCCGCATTGCTATGGCCTAATAATATCATTGAAGCCGCATTGCTATGGCCTAATAATATCATTGAAGCCGCATTGCTATGGCCTAATAATATCATTGACCATTCACACAGCACGCTGGATAGCACTTTATATGCGACGGGAAGGAGACTAATTCCTCTATAGTTGGCACATATCGTCTTGTCTCCTTTTTTTGTGCACGGGACACAGAATGCTGAGGTTCCAATCTCTTTTTTTTCTTGCATTCCTCTAGCCTGATCAGCACTTGCTGCATTATTATTCTTCAGGCTATTAATTGATATTCTGGCCTCATCTTGGCTAGGTGGTTGGTATACACTCTATACCGTCATCTCTTATTGGTTCTGGGGTATCATCTGCACTTCTGTACATCTCGATTTGCTCACGCTCAGATTTTTCTTGTTCTTTCTTCTTTTCCCCGATAATTCGGGGGAAAAGTACGAACTTTGGCTACTACAAAGTAGTGATCCGAATCGATATTCGCTCTTCGAATCGATCAAACGTCTATAAGATTGAATGAATGCCTACCGTCTATTGCAACATGATTAATTTGATTTCCCGTTGTTTGATCAGGAGAAATCCAGGTGACCTTGTGTATATCGAAATGCTTGAATCTGGTATTGCTAACTACTACGGCATGAGGTCGATTGCCGCGAAGTCAATCAACCTCATGCCGTAGTCGGGTGTTTCTTCATGGAGGCAAAATTCAGCCTCCGATGTTCCCTTCCGATTTGTATACCCTCCACCATAGTATGGAGGGTATATTAATTTTGTCATTCCGTTTGTAACTCATCGAAATATTCATTTCCCTATAAAGTATATATATTCTTGATCAGGGTCAAATTCTAAGACGATTTAGCCATGTCCGTCCGTCTGTTGTAATCACGCTATCTTCTGAAGGAATTGAGATAGTGTGCTAAAATTTTGCATAGGGTTTGTCTTTTGTCTGAAGGTAGGTCAAGTTCAGAGATGGGATATATCGGCCCACGTTTAGACATAGCTCCCATATAAGGGCACCCTCCAAATTTCGGTATTTTGGGGTTCTTGAGCGCGATTTTCAGTCGAATTCGCTGAAATTTGGTACATTGAGTTCTTATTAGGTACTAAACGTATCCTCTTTTTCTGGTAGCCCCCATATAACGGTACCTCCTAATTTTGAGTATTTAAGGGGTTTTGGTCGTATTTTTCCACCGAATTGGCTGTAATTTAGTATTTTGAGTTCTTAATAGATACCAAACCTCTCCACAACAAAATTATGAATATAGGTCCATAAGGGTACTCCCAATTTTCGGTATTTTGGGGTTCTTAAGCGCGTTTTTCAACCGAATTCGCTGCAATTTGGTATCTATTATCCCCAACACCACCTATTTTAAATATATTCCCAAATTCCACATATTTAAAGCTTATATCGTTCCATCGACATTGTGAACGTTGTCTCAAATATATAAATTCATTAAAAGTTATTTAATTTCCCGTACATAGCGTTGTTGGATATTATACTGGTGTATATGATTGTGCGTCAATCTTAATTTTTTTTAATCAATAAAATATTTAAAAAAATTTACTTGAAACCATAGTTATAAAATATAATTACAATTTATAATATAGTATAATCGTTGGATTTGACTTAAAAAAAATGTGCGTCATATTACCCACACACATATATATCGCATACTTATCCCCCACATAATCTGATCTCGCTTAACATCCAGTTGTTGTCACATCCACAACTTCTTCACACCTCCTCAATAAAGCTCTTGACGGTTTTTTGTTACTCCACCACCTACACTTCGATGCATTTCAAAGTCTTGGACTATCCAATACGGTATTTGCCGTAACCACTGTACAACTGTTACCCATTGCAATTGAATTGCCAGCCATTGATAGATTCGTTGCTGCTGCCGATGCTGTTTTGAAGTTTTTATGCCAAAATGTTCCACCATTCAAATGTATGCCACGAAAAGTGTCGACAAATGGCCGTCGAAAACTGGCGTTCATGAAACAGTACGTAATTGGATTACAACAACTCGATGAATAGGCCAGCAATCGTACTCGTATGTTGCGGGACCGATGAACATGGCCAGTGTGTTGATAACATAAACCGGTGTCCAACAAATGAATAATTCCGCACGCACACACTGAAAACTTACCTTCTCAATGCCGATTCAGTTATGCGTAAACTTGGCGAGCTATTCAGTTTACGCTTCTCTGTACCACAACCACCACCACTGACACCGCCTCCATCACTTGTTGACATGTATGGTGGTTGATGTTGCTGCTGATGATGATATTGTCGCTGCTGTTGGCCAGATGTTGCCATAGCCACCGACTGATGTGTCGGTTTAAGTTGTCTTGGAAACTTTGTGGACAACGCATTGAGGGAGTGACATGAGATCGATGTTGTCTCCTCACTGTCAGCACTAGTTCTACTGTTACGATTGAATGACTTGAAAGAGGCAGAACGCATGCAATAAAGTTGTTGGCGGCGACCATCTGTGGTCTTGGCCACAATTGCACGTTTACTATTTAATGGATTAATAGTGGTTGTGGTTTGTTCGCCATTCGTGCTCAGTTGGGTTATGTCATCTGAAAAGAATGCGGGAGAGAGCGGAGAAATACAGATAATTACAAAAGGTGTACATGTACACACAATATATATGGGAGGAAAATTAAAATATCTATACATACAAATTTATACACAGAGAATATTAAAATTTCTTTCGAAAACGCATACATACAAATGCAATACATTTTATTATTGTTTTGGAACTTGTAAGGATTATTTCTTATAAAACTAGGGCTTTCAATGATAACATAGTCCTGGATATTGTAAACATATTTTTTCAAAAGTTCTTCATAAGCGTGGATTTTTTAAAAATATTTTTAAGACCTATTCATATGAACCTGTATATCCTACACAACTATAGCTTTGTGTGACCTCAAGAGTTTGTAATGCCTCGAAATATTGTTCCTATACCCAACTTTTAGTATACCGATCATATCTCGACTTGCTGAGTCGATCTAGTGTGTTCATCCGTCCACCTGTCCTTCTGTCTATTATAATTTCTACACACAGTAATGGACCACATCGTCGCGAAATTTTGCATGTACGGTCGATTCGGCTCAAAGATGAACCATTATGTATTTGGTAATGATCGGTTGATATTTAGGAGATGAATGGACCAACAACTTTATTTGTATACCCTCCACCATAGTATGAAGTGTATATTAATTTGGTCAATCCGTTTATTACTCATCTAAATATTTTATTTCCGAACCTATGACATGTCCGTCTGTCTGTTGTAAGAATTAAGATATGGTGCTGCAATTTTCTTTTGTCTGCAGGCCGGTCAAGTTCGAAGATGAACTATATCGGTCCACATTTAGACATAGCCTCCATATAACGGACCAAGGACCATCTCAGCAATAAGGCGTGGATTTTTAAGGATTATTTTTTTCAAGGACCATCTCAGCAATAAAGCGTGGATTTTTAAAGAATATTTTTTCAAGGACCATCTGAGCAATAAGGCGTGGATTTTAAGGAATATTTTTTCAAGGACCATCTGAGCAATAAGGCGTGGATTTTTAAAGAATATTTTTTCAAGGACCATCTGAGCAATAAGGCGTGGATTTTAAGGAATATTTTTTCAAGGACCATCTGAGCAATAAGGCGTGGATTTTTAACAAATATTTTTTCAAAGACCATCTCAGCAGTAAGGCGTGGATTTTTAAGAAATATTTTTTCAAGGACCATATCAGCAATAAGGCGTGGATTTTTAAGGAATATTTTTTCAGGGACCATCCATAAGGCGTGGATTTTTAAGGAATATTTTTTCAAAGACCATCTCAGCAATAAGGCGTGGATTTTTAAGAAATATTTTTTCAAGGACCATATCAGCAATAAGGCGTGGATTTTTAAGGAATATTTTTTCACGGACCATCTCAGCAATAAGGCGTGGATTTTTAAGGAATATTTTTTCAAAGACCATCTCAGCAATAAGGCGTGGATTTTTAAGAAATATTTTTTCAAGGACCATATCAGCAATAAGGCGTGGATTTTTAAGGAATATTTTTTCAAAGACCATCTCAGCAATAAGTCGTGGATTTTTAAGGAATATTTTTTCAAAGACCATCTCAGCAATAAGGCGTCGATTTTTAAGGAATATTTTTTCAAGGACCATCTCAGCAATAAGGCGTGGATTTTTAAGAAATATTTTTTCAAGGACCATCTCAACAATAAGGCGTGGATTTTTAAGGAATATTTTTTCAAGGACCATCTCAGCAATAAGGCGTGGTTTTTAAGGAATATTTTTCAAGGACCATCTCAACAATAAGGCGTGGATTTTTAAGGAATATTTTTTCAAGGACCATCTCAGCAATAAGGCGTGGATTTTAAAAGAATATTTTTTCAAAGACCATCTCAGCAATAAGGCGTGGATTTTTAAGGAATATTTTTTCAAGGACCATCTCAGCAATAAGGCGTGGATTTTTAAGGAATATTTTTTCAAGGACCATCTCAGCAATAAGGCGTGGGTTTTTAAGGAATATTTTTTCAAGGACCATCTCAGCAATAAGGCGTGGATTTTTAAGGAATATTTTTTCAAGGACCATCTCAGCAATAAGGCGTGGGTTTTTAAGGAATATTTTTTCAAGGACCATCTCAGCAATAAGGCGTGGGTTTTTAAGGAATATTTTTTCAAGGACCATCTCAGCAATAAGGCGTGGATTTTTAAGGAATATTTTTTCAAGGACCATCTCGGCAATAAGGCGTGGGTTTTTAAGGAATATTTTTTCAAGGACCATCTCAGCAATAAGGCGTGGATTTTTAAGGAATATTTTTTCAGGGACCGATCTACATAAGGCGTGGATTTTTAAGGAATATTTTTTCAGGGACCGATCTACATAAGGCGTGGATTTTTAAGGAATATTTTTTCAAGGACCATCTCAGCAATAAGTTGTGGATTTTTAACCCTTTCAGTGTTTTTGTCGAATATATTCGACATATAAAATTACTCTCTTCCTTTACAATTTTTCGGTTATCCTATGTACCATTACAGTTGATGTCTTTGTTTTTGCTGACAGACAAAACTGTCCGAGGGTTAAAATAAGAATTGCTTTTTTTTCTAAACTCTGTGCTTTCATATGATTTTAAGTAGAAATTTTAGATTTTTATTCCGACAAACATTTTTGACACTGAAAGGGTTAAGGAATATTTTTTCAAGGACCATCTCAGCAATAAGGCGTGGATTTTTTTAAAGAATATTTTTCAAAGGTCAGCAATAAGGCGTGGATTTTAAAGGAATATTTTTTAAGGACCATCTCAGCAATAAGGCGTGGATTTTAAAAGAATAGTTTTTCAAAGACCATCTCAGCAATAAGGCGTGGATTTTTAAGGAATATTTTTTCAAGGACCATCTCAGCAATAAGGCGTGGATTTTAAAAGAATATTTTTTCAAAGACCATCTCAGCAATAAGGCGTGGATTTTTAAGGAATATTTTTTCAAGGACCATCTCAGCAATAAGGTGTGGATTTTAAAAGAATATTTTTTCAAAGACCATCTCAGCAATAAGGCGTGAATTTTTAAGGAATATTTTTTCAAGGAACATCTCAGCAATAAGGCGTGAATTTTTAAGGAATATTTCTTCAAGGAACATCTCAGCAATAAGGCGTGGATTTTTAAGGAATATTTTTTCAAGGACCATCTCAGCAATAAGTCGTGGATTTTAAAAGAATATTTTTTCAAAGACCATCTCAGCAATAAGGCGTGGATTTTTAAGGAATATTTTTTTCACAGGACCAACAGCCAGCTAAGGCGTGGATTTTTAAGGAATATTTTTTCAAGGACCAACAGCTAGCTTAGGCGTGGATTTTTAAGGAATATTTTTTCAGGGACCGATCTACATAAGGCGTGGATTTTTAAGGAATATTTTTTCAGGGACCGATCTACATAAGGCGTGGATTTTTAAGGAATATTTTTTTCAGGGACCGATCTACATAAGGCGTGGATTTTTAAGGAATATTTTTTCAAGGAACATCTCAGCAATAAGGCGTGGATTTTTAAGGAATATTTTTTCAAGGAACATCTCAGCAATAAGGCGTTGATTTTTAAGGAATATTTTTTCAAGGAACATCTCAGCAATACGGCGTGAATTTTTAAGGAATATTTTTTCAAGGAACATCTCAGCAATAAGGCGTGGATTTTTAAGGGATATTTTTTCAAAGACCATCTCAGCAACAAGGCGTGGATTTTTAAGGAATATTTTTTCAAAGGCCATCTCAGCAATAAGGCGTGGATTTTTAAGGAATATTTTTTTCAAGGACCATCTCAGCAATAAGGCGTGGATTTTTAAGGAATATTTTTTTCAAGGACCATAACCATAAATAATTTGTATATGTGGAGAAAACATCGGTGCATTCCATTGCAAACCATTGTCACAATTCCCAAAATTAGAATAGATATTCTGACAACAATGAAAGAATGTGTGCGGATGTATGTATGTACGTTTTGCACAATTAAAATAAAATTTATGATATGTTGTGTGTGTGCTTAAATATTTCCATAAATTTGCATAAATCCAATTTTATGGGATCTGGGATGAATAACAATTCACATTCCTACGCATTGTCATGCCACTTTTCACACAATACCCCCCTAAAGTGGTAATGACACTAAGAATAATAGCCAAAACTAGTTGTGTGATATTTTTAATAATGTTGGTAAATTTTTAGGTCATCCTTCATACAAGAACTCCAACACAAGGCCAGTGCTCATTTGTTCATAGTATGGCAAGTTTCGTACAAATCATAATGGTTGGTCTGTTGTTCATTTTTTCTGGGTCTTCGTTCTTTGATAATCTTCAAAGAATCCTGTCCAACAAAATGGCTTATTTATTCATGGAATGTTTGCCTCCTACTCATGGGTTATTTTAGGATGTCAGTGTGACTTTCATTGAAATGTCATAGATGAAAAATTGATTCAGTTATGTTGATGACTTTATGACATAGTGAATAATGACCGAAATCTTTCTTAATAATTTATCATTTTCCACAAATATGAATTAAACAATGATGGTGTTCGGTCAATGTTCCCGTTTATAGAACAAGAAAATTTTTCTGATATTTTTACAAGCTTTCTCACTTCAGTTATTTATGTCTTCATTCGCTGTCATACTTATCCACACACTTTATTTGCGAAAAAACGTTTATATCCTGCATTGATGTGTACACAAAAAAAAGGAGTCTTCTATTTGTATTCGATACATAAATATTAAATCAAGGCAATAACTTGGGACCACCACAAAAAAAGTTAATTTCTGTTATTCGAATTTATCGTTAGTTATCTATGGTCAATTTTCCTTTTTTGCTTGCGGAACTGTGGGTAATAATTCAATTATATTCGCAATTTATCTGTCTTACTGTCCGAATGGTTTAACAACAAATAACCATTTTTTATTGACCATAAATAACCATGTTTTCTACGTTCCCTGAAAAGGTATCCTTATGAAAACATAAGAAGTATTCGTGATGTTTTTCTACAGCATCAATATCTGATGATGTAGTCCTTGAAAAAAATATTCTTTAAAAAATCCACGCCTATTTATAGTCCTTGAAAAAAATATTCTTTAAAAAATGCACGCCTATTTATAGTCCTTGAAAAAAATATTCTTTAAAAAATGCACGCCTATTTATAGTCCTTGAAAAAAATATTCTTTAAAAAATGCACGCCTATTTATAGTCCTTGAAAAAAATATTCTTTAAAAAATGCACGCCTATTTATAGTCCTTGAAAAAAATATTCTTTAAAAAATCCACGCCTATTTATAGTCCTTGAAAAAAATATTCTTTAAAAAATCCACGCCTATTTATAGTCCTTGAAAAAAATATTCTTTAAAAAATCCACGCCTATTTATAGTCCTTGAAAAAAATATTCTTTAAAAAATCCACGCCTATTTATAGTCCTTGAAAAAAATATTCTTTAAAAAATCCACGCCTATTTATAGTCCTTGAAAAAAATATTCTTTAAAAAATCCACGCCTATTTACAGTCCTTGAAAAAAATATTCTTTAAAAAATCCACGCCTATTTATAGTCCTTGAAAAAAATATTCTTTAAAAAATCCACGCCTATTTATAGTCCTCGAAAAAATATTCTTTAAAAAAAAACCATTTACATTACATCGGATGAAAATATATATGGGAGCTATATCTAAATCTGAACCGATTTTTGCGAAACTTTGCACAAATCATTCTAGACCTTATTCATTACACTGTGCCAAATTTCGTGCAAATAGAAAGATATATAGGCACTTTGATGCACCATTTACCATAAATCGGACGAAAATATATATGGGAGCTATATCTAAATCTGAACCGATTTTTCCCAATTTCAATAGAGTTCGTCCTTGGGCCAAACAAATGAGATGTGCCAAATTTCATCCTTTTGTTTACAATTTAACATGGACAGACGGACGGAAAGACAAGCACAAATCGACTCAGAAAGTGATTCTATGCATATTCTCAAAAGGAACCATGGGTATATGATTATTTTTGCCTGTTACAAACATATGCACAAAGACATAATACCCTGTACCACAGTGCGGTGAAGGGTATGAAAAAGTCCTCGAAATGTTTTTTTAATCCGCGTTCTATTGATTTCTAACTTTCCTTACATTTTTCGCAATCTCCCCTTTTTGATCCCGGTAAAAATATTCTTTTATGTAATCCACTTCGAGTGTGGTTCTGCTGATCCTTGAAAACATTCAAAATAATTATTTTCATATTTTAATTCAATGTCATATTTGATTCATTCGACATTTTCCATATGACCGAACAAATTTAATTAAATAACAATCAATTTTTCATCTGTTTCTCAAACAAAAAATATTAATAATATTGTATCCCATATGTGAGCCGGAAATCGCCATCAATATTTGTTTCATTTTTACCCTCTCTCTTTTCTCCTCTCCACAAAAAACGTCCTTCACATTCGGAAAAAGTTACCGATCATAGTTTGTTATTGTATTAACTTACCATAGCAATGCTGTTGCTGCTGCTGTATCGATGATGATGACGATGCCTTTATTTGTTGCTGCTGTGTTAATTCGTTATTGGATTCTTTTATTTTCTTACAAATAAGTTCTGTTTCCGGACGACATCGGCCATTATTACCAATTGTCTGCGTGGTCGTTGTGGAGCTATCTAAAGATGTTGATATCAAGTATCTGCAACGGTCAGCAGCATTGTTTGAGAATTTATTATCCCTCTCATTATATGCGGCAGCGGCGATGGAGGATTCATTTGGATTTTTCATGTGACCACCACGCACGGAACCACCCCCTTTCCGCGAATGATAACGAAGTGAAAAGTTCAATTTGAAGACATTTGTTGGCTTCGTTTCCGCTCCCGCCGTTGTCGTCACTTGCGTATATATTTTACCATCGGCCATTGGCATGGCATGGGCATTGCTAACAACAACACCCGTAACGCCTGCTGTTCTCGTATTCACCACATTATTATTTTTACTGCCAAATATGAGAGCCTTCTCATCCTTAATGCCCAAATATAATCTTCGTGTTATCAGTATGTAGGCAATACACAAAATTCCCAGCGGCAAGACAAGCAACACCAAATCCAAGAAGATGTTGTAGGAACGCTCATAGCCCACCGCATGCTGTGGCCATTGTTCGCGACACTTACGAAGGCCTGGCGTAAAGTGGAAAAGAAACAAAAACACAGACTTTAATTTGCTTTCTTTTAATATTTTTGTTAAATTAAAAAGTTAGAAGAGATGATGATGTTTTTTCGGTCTCGAAGAACAGCAACACACCCACAAAAGAGAATTGACATTGTGGCATCCCGTTGGCCTGTGTATAATGACATTGATTATTTCATTTAAAGAGCCACAATGTTATTCAGTCTGGGATGCTCGTTTATAACTTTTTTCAAAAAGATTTTTCTGTGCCGACACAATAAAATCCCATTTTATGCTACTTCAATGATGTGATTGTTAGGTAAAGTGGGGAAAACGAAAAATCATAGCTACGAACGGAATATTTGAAATTCCATACAATAAATTTTCTAGGCTACGTTTCGTGAAATATGTTTTTTATAAGTCATCCTTATCTCTGAAAAAAAAATATTTTCTAAAAACCAACTCTTATTGTTCTAACAGTCCTTGAAAAAATATGTTTAAAAAAAACACGTCTATTGGTCTAATAGTCCTTAAAAATATGTTAAAAAATCCATGTTTATTGGTCTAATAGTCCTTACAAAATACGTTTAAAAATCCACGTTTATTGATGTAATAGTCCTGAACAAATATTTTTATAAACATCCACGTTTATTGGTCTAATAGTCCTTGAAAAAATTCTTCCAAAAAACCATAGGTTTAACAGTCCTTGAAAAAATATTTTAAAAAAATCCATGTTTATGGGTAATGGTCTTTGAAGAACTATTTTTAAAAAATTCACGTTTTTTGGTCTAATAGTCCTTGAAAAAATATTTGTAAACAAAATCCACGCTTGTTCATCCTTGGGAAAATATTTTTTAAAAATCAAAAATTATTTAAAAAAATCACTCTTATAGCCCCTATATAATTTGAAAAAATATTCCTTAAAAATCTACGACTATTGGTCAAATAGTTTAAAAAAATCAAGCTTATTGTCCTAACAGGACCTGTCTTAAGACCCAATAATCTTTAAAAAATAGTACCTTGGGAAAAATATTCTTTAAAAAGCCACTCTGACCTCAACAAGTCCTTTGAAAAAGCTCTCATTAAAATGTCGCACTCAGTCCACTTGAAATAATAAATTTACATACCATAGCCTAGGTATAAATTCTACAAGTCTATTGCATAGCCATTCTATCAAACCTATTCATTGCAATAGGATCCCCCCAAAAAAAATCTAACTTCCCCTTTTTTCTGAACTTCCCAATGATTCGCCATAAATATCAGATTACTACGTTTGTTCGAGTTCACACGGGTCGATTGAAATTGTATATCCTAAATAAATAATTGACATTTTTACATCCTTTTGGCAAAAAGGAGAGAAACGAACAAAATACGGATCATTTTTATTAAGGACCGAAATAAAAGTTTCCAAAATAACACTTCCTTTTTTCGGGTATAAAAATAATCATGTTGATATGTCAATTTTGACTTCTTCTTTAATTTAATTTTCTTCTCCATTATAAACAATTATTAAGGGATTTTGGGTGAAATGGTTGCTATGGAAAAATAAGGAAATACAAAAACAGATGAATGAAGATTTCTTTTATGGTCCTAGATAAATCGGAAAATAATGGAGTACGAAGAGCCATGATGAATGTGTGTGGATTCATTCAAGACTAATAGGCATGGAGATTTCAAAGAATATTTCACACAAATTGCGTGAATTTTTAAAGAATATTTTATCTGGATATTTTTCAAGGACTATCACACCAAAAAGCGTGGATTTTTTAAAGGATATTTTTTAAAGACTATCACACCAAAACGCATGGATTTTTAAAGGATATTTTTCAAGGACTCTTACATCAACAAATCGTGGATTTTAAAAGGATATTTTTCAAGGACTCTTATACCAAAAAATCGTGGACTTTTTAAAGGACTCTCACACCAAAAAGTGTGGATTTTTTATAGTATATTTTTCAAGGACTATCACATCAAAAGCGTGGATTTTTTTCAAGGACTATCAAACCAAGAAGCTTGAATTTTTAAAGGACTATCACACCAAAAGGCGTAGATTTTGTAACGAATACTTTTAAAGACTATTCACAAAATGGATTCTTTAAAGGACAATCGCATCAAAAGGCGTGTGTTTTTTAAGGATATATTCAAGGACTATTGCATGAAAAAGCGTGGGTACAGGGTATTATGTGGTATAGGGTATTATGACTTTGTGCATATGTTTGTAACAGGCAAAAGGAATCGTGATAGACCCATCGTTCCTTTTGAAAATATGCATAGAATCACTTTCTGAGTCGATTTACGCATGTCCGTCTGTCCGTCCGTCCATGTATTTTTGTGAACAAAGTACAGGTCGCATTTATGATCCGATTTGGATGAAATTTGGCACAGATCACGTATTTAGCCCAAGGACGAACCCCTATTGAAATTTAAGAAAATCGGTTCAGATTGCGATATAGCTCCCGTATATAGTTTCGTCCGATTTAAGGTAAATGGGTCACCACAGTCCCTACATATCTTTCGATTTGTACGAAATTTAGCATAGGGTGCTGAATTGAGGATAGAATGATGTGTGTCACGTTTCGTGAAAATCGGTTCTGATTTAGATATAGCTCCCATATATGTATATATATATTGGTCCGAATTATGGTAAATGGTGTACCAAAGTCCCTATATATATTACGATTTGCACGAAATTTGGCATAGCGCACTGAATTGCATCTATAATAATGTGTGCTTAATTTCATAAAAATCGGTACAGATTTAGATATAGCTCCCATGTATAGTTTCCCCCAATTTAGGTAATTGGTGCACCAAAGTCCCTGGAAATCTTTTCATTTGCGCGAAATTTGTCATAGCGTACTGAATTAAGGCTAGAATAACTTGTGCTAAGTTTCGTGAAAATCGCTTCAGGTTTAGATATAGCTCCCTTATATATTTTCATCCGATTTTATGTAATTGGTGCACCAAAGTCTCTGAAAGTCATTCGATTTACACGAAATTTGTCATTGCGTACTGATTTAAGGCTAGAATGACTTGTGATAAGTTTCGTGAAAATCAGTTCAGATTTAGATATAGCTCAGATATAGATATATAACAAACAGATATAGATATATACCTAAAGTGGTGAAGGGTATCATATAGTCGGCTCAGTCCGACTTTACTACTTTCCTTACTGGTTTTTTGAAGGATATTTTTTTTAAGACTATCACACCAAAAAGTTTGGATTTTTAAAGAATATTTTTGAAGGACCCAAAATCGTGGTTTTCAAAGGATATTTTTCAAGGACTATTACACCAAGAAGCATAGATTTTTTAAAGGAAAATTTCAGGGACTATTACAATTGACTATTACACCAAAAAAGCGTGGATTTCTAACGATTTTTTAAATGACTATTGTACAGTTTAGTGAACTGTACGTCATTTTGGAGTCAGGTATTCAAATGGAAATAGTTTGCTATCTAAGACTCTATTTATAATGTAGATCATAACGCATGGTGTGTGTGCAGGTCTCAAGTGGAACGTCAATAGTGCGTTGGTAAATAGAGATAAGATTGCTGCACACGGCGCGCATAAGAATGCATTTTATATAATTTGTTGTCTGTGTGTATTTTTGGGTGATCCAAATAAAGACCATAAATGTGTCCAAACCCAAATCTATTTACACATTCAATATATGTATTTGAAATGCATTGTAGTTCTATTTATTTTGTAGGTTTAGAGTTAAGAAAATATTAGAAATAAAATGAGTTCACCTCGAACCACGGAACTGTCAACACCGTGCGTTTCTTTTTTCTCTAGTTTCTCCCGTCGCACATTTGTGATGAGATCAGGAGTCATCTCATCAACTATTACACCAAAAAGGGCGAATAGAGGATATTTTCAGGGCCAAAAATATTGGATTTCGCTATGGATTGTATTTTTGACATATAGTATGGCATTTTGTAAAGGACAAAAACGCTGTAGTTTCGGATAATGCCACGCTCATGAGTATCCGAAGTTGCTTTTCATTTACACATTTTTTAAATGTTTTTATGAACATCTTTAACGTTTTGCATTTACACATCAACTTTTAAATGTCAATTTGTTTCAACGAATTGCCTTCCCACCATTTAATTTGCATTCGTACACTCAGCTACAAAATGTCAATAATAGTTAACAAATTGTTTGTGAAACCACTTATTTGTCATATATTTTTATACCCTACACAACTATGTTGTCAGGGTATTATAGCTTTGTGCAGCCCCAGAGAACCCCTATAAGTGTAGCGATCGTCATATCTCGACTAGCTGAGTCGATCTAGACATGTGTGTCCTTCCGTCCGTCCGTCTGTCCATTATAATTTGTAAACACGATACAGGCCACAGTTATGGACCAATCTTCACGAAATTTTGCCTGTAGGATGGGTTCTGGCCAATGAAGACCCCTATTCTTTTTGGAAAAGATCGGTTAATATTTAGGGGATAAAATGGACCAAAAATAAATTTTTGTCGGTTTTCTGGTCGCTATGGCCGCAATTATGGCCCAAACACCGCGAATTTTTGCAGGGAGAAGGGGATCGGGCCAGAGAATAAGCATGCATGTTTTGATAAAGATCGGTCTATATTTAGAGGGTCAAAAACGCTGTAAAAATGTTTCTATGGCATATATGCCACGCTCATGAGTATCCGAAGTTGCTTTTCATTTACACATTTTGTAAATGTTTTTATGAACATCTTTAACGTTTTGCATTTACACATCAACTTTTAAATATCAATTTGTTTCTACGAAATGACTTCTCCACCCATTTAATTTGCATTCGTACACTCAGCTACAAAATGTCAATAATAGTTAACAAATTATTTGTGAAACCACTTATTTGTCATATATTTTTAATATTTGCTCTGTATGTGTGTGTGTGTGTTGTTGCCATGAATCGGCCTTTAAACAAACATTAATCAAAATTAAAAGTTTTGCGTAAACACTAAATGCAAAAAGAAACACAACACAAAACTAATGACTGGCAATGTCACCACCATTGACCATTACCACTTCGAACTTACCCTGTGTGCTGGTCGGTATTAATTGGCTAAATATTGCAATGGGCGCCATACAGACAATACTGCCAATCCATATACAACCAATTATTTTATAGGCATGATTTATGGTCTGCCATGTTCTCGAACGTAAAGGGTGACAAATGGCATAATAGCGTTCACAGGATATGGCTACCAAAGTCTAGGATGAAACTGCCACAGATGCAGCTGAAATGATACAAAAAATGAAAGAAATTGTATTATTTTTTGGTTGTTTGTTTTGCAATTTGTTGCTGTTTGTTCGATTTGAGTGGCATTTCCCAACTCTCAATACCCTCCATTGCATAATATAATGCAGTTATGCAACAAAGGATAGTGGGAGTTGGAAATCGTTGGGAAATTAATTTTCAATATGCTGGCTTTATGGGCGATTTTAAATTATGACGATAAATGGTATTGGAAGATTTTGTGGAATTGAAAACTAGTATAATATTTGCAAGTGATCATTGGTAAATTGAAATGTGTTCGAATGAACATACAGACATTTTATTGAAGGTAATTATTTTCAAGGTTGGTCCACCACACTTTCTCCACTAATAAATATTTATTTTTTAAAAAACAACAAACTGGGATTCAGCCTGAATATTTTGCAATAACGAAATTTATTTAATATTAATATTCGGCGTTTCGAAAAAATGTTACTCATACATTCGATTAAAGTTACATGGTTATCATGTAATTGGTCCTATCAGGTCTATGAAAATATTTAGACCTCAGCGAGGCATTTTGTTATAGAAGAAATCTGGAGGCCTCACTGAGGCATTTTTTCTATGGAAAACCAGTAAGGAAAGTAGTAAAGGCGGACTGGGCCGACTATATGATACCCTTCACCACTTTGGGGATGTTCTACATATGTATCTTTACAGATATCGTCTTTTTGAAGGAACATTGACATGAAATTGAACGAACATAAAAATGCAATCTTTAAAATGTAATATCAATCAAGCACCCATTGATTATTTGGTTTACAGTCAACATTAATAGGTCGAAAATATATATGGAAGCTATGTTATATCTAAATCTGAACCGATTTCAAAGAAACTTGCCCCAGATTAATTTATATTAATTTCAGTACGTTTTGCCAATATGCCTAGCTATGGGTCTTTAGTACACCATTTACTTAAAATCGGGAACTATATGTAAATCTGAACTGTAACTGTATAGGAACTATATGTAAATCTGAACCAATTTCAAGAAACCTTGTCACACGAGAGGTTATAGTAACTTCAGTACTTTGTCCAAAATTGTGTGCGGGTCGGCCAATCTTTGGTTCTTTAGTGCACATTAAATCGGACGAAAATATATATTGGAGCTATATCTAAATCTGAACCGATTTTCACGAAACTTACCACACATCATTCTGGACCCAATTCAGTACCATATGCCAAATTTCGCACAAATCGAATGATTTCTTGACCTAATTCAGTACTTTGTGCTAAATTTCGTGCAAATCCAAAGATATATATGGGCTTTGGTGCCACATTTACATAAAATCGGACAAAAGTATATATGGGAGCTATATCTACATCTGAACCGATTTTCTCGAAACGTAGCACACATTATTCTGGTCCTAATTCAATACTCTATGCCAAATTTCGCGCAAATTTACTGATATATAGGGACTTTGGAGCACCATTTACCTTAAATCGGACGAAATTATATATGGAAGCTATATCTATATCGGAACCGATTTTCGCGAAACTTGACCCACATAATTCTGGACCTAATTCAGTACTCTGTGCAAATCGAATCGAGGGACTTTGGTGCTCCATTTACCTTAAATCGGACTAAATCTGAAACGATTTTTCCCAATTTCAATAGGGTTCGTCCTTGGGTCAAATAAGTGGCATGTCCCAAATTTCATCAAAATCGGATTATAAATGCGACCTGTACTTTGTTTACAATTTAACATCTACAGACGGACGGACATGCATAAATCGACTCAAAAAGTGATTCTATGCATATTCTCAAAAGGAACCATGTGTCTATCTCGTTTCCTTTTGCCTGTTACAAATATATGCACAAAGACATAATACCCTGTACCACAGTGTGGTGAAGGGTATAAAAACTGAAGTGCTTATTAGTGAAACATTTTTTCTATAGAATAAATCTGGATATTTTATTAAGGCTATACAAAAAGAATATATGGACACTTTTAAGCACACATTTATACGTTAATGTTTAAGTGTATATGTGCATGGAATACCACTGTGAATTTATCTCAACCATTACATTTGGGTTGCGCCACCACTGCAATAAAGTAGACAACTCGCAGTTTTTCCTGCTACACAGAGAATTTCAAAACTTTTAACAACAGAGTAAATACAGGATTCATACATAAATGTAAGTGTATGTAAATAGTATATATGTATGTATTGAGATACATATATGAATGTAGCATCACACCTACAGAACAATGAGCAAAAATATTGTGGTTGCTCTTGCCTAGTTGTTTGACATTAGGCGGAAAATGTTCTTTACGAGAAAAGTTCATAGACAGAATGTTTAGAACGTCCATGAATTTAAGAGTTACACTACTCGCAGAGTAGGTTTTTTAAGACGACAATTATGAATTATATGTTGTTTGTGAAAGTCTACTGAAACATGTAAAAACGCTCCTGGAAGAAACCTCAAGTTATTATAGGAAAATTCGCAAGATACTGATTTTTAGTGCGGAGATGTTGTGATACCGTTATAGGAACCTAAATTACAGCCCATTTGATTGAAAAACGTCCATATTGGGGGTGGGTACCATATTATGGGGGCTATCCTGAAATTTGGATCAATATTAATAATTTTTTGGACGGATATGTGTCATTCAATGATAACATAAATTATCAAATAACAACTAGTTGGGTTCGAATCCTTCGAATCCAAAATCCCCAAAAAATCGAATATTGAGTGGTACCTTTATATGGTGGCTACCCTGAAACTTGGGTAAATATTAATAGTTTTTGGTGCGGATATGTGTTCTTCAATGAGAACCCAAACTACCAAATTACAAGCAATTCGATTGGCAAATCTCTCCAAAATACCGAATATTGGGGGTACCGATTTAAGGGGTACCCCAATTCTCGGGGTCAATTTTTATACCCTTCACCACACTGTGGTACAGGGTATTATGTCTTTGTGCATATGTTTGTAACAGGCAAAAGTAATCGAGATAGACCCATGGTTCCTTTTGAGAATATGCATAGAATCACTTTCTGAGTCGATTTACGCATGTCCGTCTGTCCGTCCGTCCGTCCGTCCGTCCGTCCGTCCGTCTGTCCATGTTAAATTGTAAACAAAGTACAGGTCGCATTTATATATAACTTTCGATTTGCACGAAATTTAGTACAGCCTAATCATTTAGGTCTAGAATGATGTCTGCCAAGTTTCGTGAAAATCGGTCCAGATTTAGATATAGCTCCCATATATAGTTTCGTCCGATTTCATGTAAATGGTGCCCCAAAGTCCCTATATATCTTTTGATTTGCACGAAATTTGGCATAACGTACTGAATTAAGCCTAGAGTGATGTCTGCCAAGTTTCGTGAAAATCGGTCCAGATTTAGATATAGCTCCCATATATAGTTTCGTCCGATTTCATGTAAATGGTGCCCCAAAGTCTCTATATATCTTTCGATTTGCACGAAATTTGGCATAACGTACTGAATTGAGTCTAGAATGGTGTCTGCCCAGTTTCAAGAAAATCGGTCCAGATTTAGATATAGCTCCCATATATAGTTTCGTCCGATTTCATGTAAATGGTGCCCCAAAGTCCCTATATATCCTTCGATTTGCACGAAATTTGGCATAACGTACTTAATTGGGCCTAGAATGATGTCTGCCAAGTTTCATGAAAATCGGTCCCGATTTAGATATAGCTCACATATATAGTTTCGTCCGATTTAATGTAAATGGGGCCCCAAAGTCCCTATATATCTTTCGATTAGCACGAAATTTGGTACAGCCTAATCATTTAGGTCTAGAATGATGTCTGCCAAGCTCCGTGAAAATCGGTCAAGATTTAGATATAGCTACCATATATAGTTTCGTCCGATTTCATGTAAATTGTGACCAAAATCCATATATATCTTTCGATTTGCACGAAATTTGGCATAACGTACTGAATTGAGCCTAGAGTTATGTCTGCCAAGTTTCGTGAAAATCAGTCCAGATTTAGATAGCTCCCATATATAGTTTCGTCCGATTTCATGTAAATTGTGCACCAACATCCATATATATCTTTCGATTTGCCCGAAATTTTGCACAACGTACTGAATTGAGCCTAGAGTGATGTCTGCCAAGTTTCGATAAAATCGGTCCATATTTCTATATAGCTCCCACATATAGTTTCGTCCGATTTCATGTAAATGGTTCACCAAAGTCGCTATATATCTTTCGATTTGCACGAAATTTGGCATAACGTACTGAATTGAGCCTAGAGTGATGTCTGCCTTGTTTCGTGAAAATCGGTCCAGATTTAGATATAGCTCCATTTTATTATAGATTGATTTTATGTAATTGACGCACCAAGGAACCAATAGGAACAAAACGTTCTAAAGTTAGTATAACCTAACCTGTGACAAGTTTGTTTGAAATCGCTTAATATGTGGATATAGCTTACATATATTTTTTCGCCCGATATCAAGCAAATTGGGCATCGATTGACATCAAATTTTGCACAACGTACAAAATTGAGCATAGAATTACGTAGTTGCGTTTTCTAGAAGTACAGACATAGTCAACCGGATGACCTATTTATATTTGTTTGAAGTCGATTTACACACTTTATGGACAAATCTAGGTAGATTCACATTTAGATAAATATCACATATTTTCTTTCATCCAATTTCATGTTAATAGTCCTGTTTAATGTACCCATAGTGGTGAAGGGTATCCTAGAGTCGGCCCCGTCCGACTTTACTACTTTCCTTACTGGTTTTTTATTTAGATCGAATCTACACTAATTCAAGAATGTCCCTACAAAATTTCAAGTGAAAATCTCAAGAACTCTTGAATATATAGCCGATTTATTGTGTCAGCATCAAGTGACGGCTAAAGGTCTTCTCAAACTTTAAACGCGTTTTTCTCTTTTGCGAATGGCGGGCACGATAACTCAAAAATTAAGAATCCAATCGATTCCAAATTTGTACACATTTCTCTGTAAGTGTATAGGTATCGTATGAACTAGGATAAAGCCAATCGGTGAAGATCTTCCTCATTTTTATACCCTCCACCTTAGTATGGTGGGTATATTAGTTTTGTTTTTCCGTTTGTAACGCATCGAAATAATCATATCCAACCCTATAAAGTATATATATTCTTGATCAGCGTTAAATTCTATGACGAAATTGAGATAGAACGCCAAAATTTTGCATATAGTCGTCTTTAGTCTGCAGGCGGGTCAAGTTCGAAGATGGGCATACCTCCCATATAAGGGCACCCCCAAATGTTCAGTATTTTGGGTAATCAGTATTTTGTTAAAATGGGCTGTTTTAGGATACTAAATTTCTCAACTAAAAATTATAACTTATGTCCACTTTTTCTGGTAGCCCCCATATGACGGTACCTCCCAATTTCCAGTTTTGGGGGGGTTTTGACCGAATTTCTTCACCGAATTGACTGTAATTTAGTACTTTCAGTTCTTATTGGGTATAAAATTTCTCCACATAAAAATTACAAATATAGGTCCATTTTTTTCGGGTAGCCCTCATAAAAGGGTACCCCCAATTTTCGGTATTTTGAGGTTCTTGACCGCGTTTTTCAATCGAATTTGCTGCAATTTGGTATTTTGTAGTCGTATATGGTAACAAATCTCCCTACCAAAAATTTTTAATATTCGCCTCCTTTTTGGGGTAGTCCCCATATAACCCCCTTTTTATACCCTCCACCATAGTATAGAGGGTATATTAATTATGTCATTCCGTTTGTAGCTCATCGAAATATTCATTTCCGGTCCTATAAAGTATATATATTCTTGATCAGGGTAAAATTCTAAGACGATCTAGCCATGTCCGTCCGTCCGTCTATTGTAATCACGCTATCTTCTGAAGGAATTGAGATAGGGTGCTGAAATTTTGCATAGGGTTGTCTTTTGTCTGCAGGCAGGTCAAGTTCGAAGATGGGATATATCGGCCAAACTTAACGCTTTTTCACTTGTTTCAGTTTCAATTGGACTCGTGCTTGGACCAAATAAGTGAACTGTGCCATATTTCATACAATACTTATTATTAATGTGACGGCAATTTGTTCACAAATATTACATGGACAGACAGACAGATGGAGTCTACTCTTATATAGTCCAACAAAAATTATTTAAAAATTCCACGCACATTAAAAAATGTATGCTTAGTTCTATTGTTAACAAATGTATCCTCATCCCTTTACATTGTCTGTGAGGTTTGAATAGTCTTTGAGGGAATCCAACGTAAAACTGACACCCCAATTAGACACCAGAAGCAAAATTTAATTTGTTGCCAAAATGGAACACAAATGCTTCGGAGCCTCTCATCCACTTTTACCTAATTCCTGATAATGAAAGAGTTTCAGTTTTTTTTCTGCGGTTATGTGGTGTTTCTTGCTGCTAAAACTTTGGCAACTATTTTTCAGTGTTGATTTTTTTTACTTAAAGACAAGAAATTTATTATTTTGTCAGATACCAGGAACCACAAGAATATTACACCAGCTGTGGTTATAATTTGTAAAGAAAAAAACTAAAATTTTAAGGACGGATCTTCTTCTTATTCTAAACTTTGTATTCGTTACAAAAAATATTTTTCCGAGTAAAAAGATTTGTATTACAATCTTAGAAAATTATTGGAAATTGAACAACGCGAAAAAAGTTTAAAAAAACTTTTGTGGTATCTGTTATTCCAGTGAAAGTAAATTTGTAACTAAATATATTCAATTAAAAAAATTTGGATGAGTTATTAGCCACATTGGAAATTATTTAAAACGAAAAAAAATAAGAAAAGTTGTGGTATCTGTTATTCTGGTGAAAGCAAAATTGTAACCAAATATATCAAATGTAAAGATTTGGATGAATTTTACATGATTATGAATTAGAAAATAGTCAATGATTGAATTGAAAGCTGTCCGAAAATTGCAAAGGTAAAACGGGCCGTCTTTATGACACCCTTTTCACTTTGGATACATATGTACAGAGACGCTCCTATGTAAAATATCCTGTCGATCCTGTCTATCTCGTTTCTTGTTGCCTGTTACAAAAATATGAACAATGACATCATACCCTGGTGAAAGGTATAAATAGCTCCGTCTCGACTCTATGCAGAGATTCCTTAGACTTATGCAAACCAAAGCAGCATGCAAAAGTCAGGATGACCTATATGAATGCCACATACTCGTACTTTAAATATACGACTGACACTTTAACTTTTTAATATTATTTTTTCTAAAATAATATTCTCTTTCAAAATTAAAGATTTAATTTCAGATACGAGCAATTAATTTCTAATGTATCCCTTTAAATTGTTATCCTAGTAAATGATTTCTTGTTAGTCGCTTACCTTTTAGCTAATTCACAACATTCATTAAGGGTAGACGCTTAATAGTCTACCCCACCCCCGAGCAATTTATTCATTTGCATTTTTGTGGACGTAATTGCCTTGAGCCATGCCATTAATATGTAATGAGCGGCAAAACATTTCATTTGACATGGAATGTTAAATATTTCGTGCTACGACTCGAATAGAAAACAAATACAAACTTCGATTGGTTAAATATTTAATTAAGAAAATTATTGTTTTCGTTTTATTAAATTGGCAGACTTTTTGATAAATTATTAAATACAATTCGTGTTTATTCAAATGTTATTTTTGTAAGCTTTGCTATAAATAACATAATTCAGTTTGTTAATTTTATTTTAAGAAATTTTTGATGATACGATTGATTCACGGCCGGGTGGATAAAAATATCTATAATCGATGAGGATTTTTGTAACTTTTGTATAGAGAAAATGAAATGAAAATAAAATCTAAACTTCGATCACTCAGTTTAGAAATTAGGGTAGGACATTGACCATGCCGAAAATGATGCGTGACTTTTGTTGAAATATGTACATATATTGAAAGTTGTCTGGGAAGAAATTGTTTAACTACCATGATACCCTAATGCCAAATTCCAAACACTTCGTACTACTAAAATATGGTAACAAAGTATGCACAAATATCATTTTTAAATTAAATACCAAACACCGAAGAAGTAGGTGCAATGTGCATCAACGTTTCACACGTTCCACAATGTTCCACTTAAAATTCACTGATGTAATTGAAAGGGTTGCGGAAACCCCGAATGTACCGATTATGGCGTATTTTGAACTTAGCTCTACATCTACATCCACATAAAATCCAGCTCACGCAAAAACTGAAACCAGCTGGCCATTCGCAATGTCGTAGATACGTTGAATGGGTTTGAACAGAAGGCGGTGGACGCCAATTTTTATACCCTCACCCTTGTGGCTAATGAGGGTATATTGGTTTTTATTCCTTGAACCTAATTCGTTTCACACCATTTGGGGTCTAGTGTGTACGATAACTCTTGAAAGGACTACCCGATCAAGGGATATCCGAACACTCCCTCTGGTAAGGACCCCACAAAATGGTCAACACAATGATAACAATTTTACAGTATAGTGCGAATGAAATATCCGATTTCAACCAATCTTTCTACAACCTATTATATTTACCAATCCTATATCAAGTCCGAATATGGGACTCATTGATCAAAAAGGTCAAAATTTGCTATATTTTTATACCCTTCACCACACTGTGGTACTTGTGCATATGTTTGTAACAGGCAAAAGGAATCGAGATAGACCCATGGTTGCTTTTGAGAATATGCATAGAATCACTTTCTGAGTCCATTTATGTATGTCCGGCCGTCCGTCCGTCTGTTGATGTTAAATTAAAGGACGAACCCTATTGAAATTGGGAAAATCGGTTCAGATTTAGATATAGCTCCCATATATATTTTTGTCCGATTTATGGACTTTAGTCCCTAAAAATCATTCGATTTCCACAAAGTTTGACATAGCGCAGTGAATTAAGTCTAAAATGATGTGTGCTAAGTTTTGTGAAAATCGGTTCAGATTTAGATATAGCTTCCATATATAGTTTCGGCCGATTTTAGGTGAATGGTGCACCAAAGTACCTGAAAATCTTTCGATTTGTACGAAATTTGGCATAGCGTATTGAACTAAGTCTAGAAAGACGTGTGCAAAGTTTCGTGGAAATCGGTTCAGATTAAGATATAGCTCCCATATATATTTTCGTCCGATTTTATCTGAATAGTGCACCAAAGTCCCCATATATCTTTCGATTTTGGGATAGCGTACTGATTTAAATCTAGAATGATGTGAGCAAAGTTTCGTGAAAATCGGTTCAGATTTACATACAGCTCTATATATATTTCCGTCCGGTGCACTAACGATCCATAGCTAGGCCGAATGACACAACGTACTGAAGTTAATATAAATTAATCTCTGATAAGTTTCCTTGAAATCGGTTCAGATATAGATATAGCATAGCTTCCATATATAATTTTGACTTTAGGATACATATGCTGAATATACCCAAAGTGGTGAAGGGTATCATATAGTCGGCCCAGTCCGACTTTACTACTTTCCTTACTGGTTAAATCCAATATTAGGCAGATGGTGTGCCACATTTGAACCAAACTTTGTACAAACTATTATTTTTAACAAGCCTAAATCAAGTCGAAGACCCGACGATACTCTCCTTCTGGTACCTCCCACACAATGGTTCATCCATATTTTATAAACTTGTAAACTAAATTGAAGTGAATTAAGGGAACCCCCCCCCATTCTCGATTTTTTATTTTTAAGATTTTAAATGGGCTGGTAAATGAATACCAATGCTTGTTAAGGTTTGTAACTTGGCACATATGTATTTGAAGATTTAAAAAGGAAGAAAAATAATTTACCAAAATTTGTTGTTGTTGTTTTTTGGGTTCAAAGAAAAGTCCATATTTTCGATGGCGGGCATGATAACTCCTCACTGGAACATCGGAATCCGAAAATTCCAACTGTTTTAGAAAGAGGACATGTCTGGCTCTCGTATGAACTAGGATTATTGACTTCGCACAACAATTAACAAAATGGCGGAACTTTGAAAAAATTTTTATGGAAAATCGCCTATTTTTTACCACAAACTAAGTTAAAAAATAAGGAAGATCTTCACCGATTAGCTTTATCCTAGTTCATACGAGAGCTACACACTCCCAGAGAAACGTGTCAAAATTTGAAACCGATTGGATTATTAGTTTTTGAGTTATCGTGCCCGCCATTCGTTTTGAGAAAAACGCGTTTAAAGTTTGAGAAGCCCTTTAGCCGTCACTTGATGCTAACACAATAAATCGGCTATATCTTTAAGAGTTCTTGAGATTTTCACTTGAAATTTTGTAGAGACATTCTAGAATTAGAGTAGATTCGAATTAAATCAAAAAAATTTTTGACACCGAGAATGGGGGGGGTCCCCTTAAATAACCCGTCAATATCGAATCCGTAAACTATTTGATAAAAAACATTTATGTAAAGCGAATAATAAAACCTGTGTGTAATTCCGAAAATCTCCTCAAACCATTGAGTAGAAAATCTCTGTATTGGCCCAAGATTCCGGGTAGCCTCCGCCCTGTTGTCATTACTGTTAAGTTTTTAGCAGCATTTTCCCATTGTAGTGTCTATAGGATAGGAAAGCTATTATTGTGACAAATTTGGATTTATCGAATAAGGAATTTTGAAAGTTGATTTTTAACAGCAATCCGGGTTCATGGAGAGCAAAAATATACAACTTTAGGACCTTTCCACCCTCTTTTCCATTTTATTGAGTTTTTAAACGACTTTTCTCATCGAAGTATAGCTATGTCCGAAAATTTTCTAATCAACACCATGTGGTGTAGGTTATAAAAACTTTTTCCGGCCTAACTTATCGAGGTTACTGCTTGTTTCCCTATACATTTTACACACAGAGTGTTGCAGGTTTTAAAAAATATACATATTCAAGAAATGATTTCAATGATTATTCTATTGGACAATGAAATTTTTTCAGCATTTTAAGTTAAGTAATCTTAATAATGTGACCAACGAAATGACAATCTTTATTATGACATGTATAATAATAAGACTAGAATAAAAATAACCCACTTCACATTTCTACCTTTTTTGTGTCTGAAAGATATATTAATACCCTATGCAAAAAACTATGAATGCAATACAATCCTATTATGTATATTCGGTCTCCTCTTGCAGTGGTGCAGGGTATTAAAATCCATTAAACAATAGCCAAGAGTAACTGTTCTGTTAGTGTGTGTGTCCTTATCTTCTTGTTTCCTTTTTGCATAAAAATGCAATTTCCTTGATTCAAAACATGATATGTTTATAGGTGTGAGCGCGTTTGTGTGCAATTATGAATAATACTCTCTCTTTCTCTCTTATCTATCATCTGTCCCCTAGTGCTTAACCCTAACGTTGTTCACAGGCAACAAAATATTTTAGAGTTGTTATTTAATATACAACTAGTATATATATATATATATATATATTCTTTGGATTTCGTATGTCAAGACCCAATTTTGAACAACACATATCAAAAGAAAAATCTAAAAAAATCAAATTTTCGGTAATGTTATGAAATTTTCAATATAGTGAAGAGGGCAAATATGTGTACAGTACTAATTTGTGTATACGGTCTTAATTATTTAAATCGCTTCATATTCGAATTGTACGAATTCCGAATTTTCCGTCGATTTTCCAGTTGGGTTTCTTCATATTCGACTTTTATTTTTCAGAAAGAATGTACTGTATCTCCGGAATTAGGATAGTTGCTAAAGGGGTTAAACCTTGTTAGTTCTGTTCTACAACACTATCCTTTTGTTTGTCAACCACGTTGTTTGTTTGTATTTGTGTGTGTACACATTTTGCATTAACTATCGTGTCGTATATCGTAGACTTGAGACCGACTATATACGAGTATATATCACAGTAAACATGGTCACTTAGATAATAAAACGAAACACAACAAAATAATTCATCCAAACGTAAAAATGTTTCTAAAGGGGACAATATTTCATCCATTCTTCGGTTTTAGTTGCCGTCTACGAGCATTGTTATTTTTGCATATAACAAAAAGTCTTACAAGTCTTAAGCAGTAGTGGGATGAAATATACCTACATGTCTTGCATGTGGAAGCTTCATTCAAAGGATATTTTCTGGAATACTGGAATGGCTTCATTTCTAGAATTTTGTAAGCTTTATATTAAGAAAAAGTCTTTTACACCCAAAACACTCAAAAGGAAATATAGCGATTTGACAAAATATGACGAGCCATTAACACTTTGGACGATCTTCGAAGATTGTTACAAAACAGTGGTCTGTCGTTTGGATCTTCATAATCGGCCCAAAATCCAAGTAACACTTTGAAGCAAATGATGGCACCTTTCTTGATTATAAATTTTTCACCTGTTGCACTAAATCAAACATTTCGGTTTCGTGGAAACACATTTTTTAAGAAAATCTTTAAGTAGATCCATGTTTTTACAGGGTCCTTTTAAAAAAGCCCCGACCCGT
This sequence comes from Musca vetustissima, assembly GCF_032173495.1. Classification (NCBI taxonomy): domain Eukaryota; kingdom Metazoa; phylum Arthropoda; class Insecta; order Diptera; family Muscidae; genus Musca; species Musca vetustissima. The sequence continues at coordinate 41,844 of NW_026881282.1, read as the reverse complement.
TTTCAGGATTTAAAGGTGTTATCTGCGTGTTGCCATCGAAGTGGTTTTAATTTCATATTCTGACTTTTTAGCAGAACTTTATTAATATATTAATATTGGTCATGTTTCAGATCTTAGCCCAACTTATTATACCTTTACAACAAAGTGGGCTATATATTAAATATGTCATTCCGTTTGCAACGCACTGGAATATTCATTAGATACCCTATAAGGTATATAAATATATTCCTGATCTGGATAAAATTCTATGTCGATGTAAGCATGTCCGCCTGTCATCCTGTTTAAATCAGGCAAAATTTCAGAGCTCTGAAATTTTGCACAAATATTGCTAGACATAAGGGGTATATCGGTCCGTGTTTTGGTATAGACACTATATAACGGTTCCCCCAAATATTCGGTATTATGGGTATTTTTGCCACGTTTTCGACCGAATTGGATGTAATTTGATATTTTGGATTTGCATTGAATGGCACGTCTCCGTACCACAAATGATTAATGTTGGCACAAATTTCGGCCAGACCGAACTTAACATCGTTTTTAATTGTTTTGTATTTAAATTTCACATGAGCAGACAATTTACAATGACATAGTTCCCATATAAAACATTCGACGTATCTAATGAATTTTGAATTTCGGTGAGAGATTAAAACTTCGAGTCGGTCGATCCAAATGACGCTTTGGCTTTTACTTTACTTATCATCATTACTACTTATTGTATACGGCTTCATATTCTTTCTTATAAGGTAAATTGTTATCTTAATAATTTCTTATTTCATATAGCAGAGGAAACAGAACTTGCATCGCATAAAAAATTTATAATAATTTTCTCACTAATGATTCGATATTTAATTCAAAAATTAAAAGTATTTTTATAAGAATTTTTATGAGATTAATTTCCATTGAATTATTTATTTATTTATTTTTTTTTTTGACGAAGCACAAACTCTTAGAATTTTAAATATAATTTTACTTAATACGTGTTATGTTCAACAAATATAATTTTACTTAAAATATAATTCAACTTAATACGATCTATGTACAAATTCCTATGCTTTCTCCAACCACTTAAAAATTGTTTTCGTGTTTACTTTGCTCTTTGGCTTCAGTATCCAATTTACCTGTGCCTTTTCCATTACTTCAATTAGGAAACCAAGCACATTCATTCGATTAAATTTGGTTTCCTGACTGTAGTCATTTAGTTTGCTGCTACAGCAAAAGACTTCGCTTGCCGGCAAATGTTATCATCGTAAAAAATCACCAACATCATCGGGACTCACACTCTGCCAAATACCCCGAAATAATGATTTATTTTTTTTTCAATACAGTGGTTTCTTTCGTTTCGACATCGTTTTGGGGGAGGCACTTTTCGAAACGAAACCATTTGATGAAAGCAAAATAAACAAAAATATCGTTTATTTCCTTAAAGGAAGCAACCGCGCACACACACATGCATATTTTCTGAATCAAAAAATGCAAACAACCAAGCCGAACAAGAGATTAAACGGAATGTCAACAGCCCAGTTATTTTTGTATGATAAATGGCGTAGGTTTCATCAGAAGAATTGAAGTTTATAATTTTTTGGAATCAATAAAAACAAGTAAGGAATGTAGTAAAGTCGGACGGGGCCGACTATATGATACCCTTCACCACTTTGGGTATATTAAACAGATGAATCCTAACGACGTCGCATTTTTAAATGAAATTGGATCAATAAACATGTCATTCTGCAACCGATACTACATTTTTCATTTGGTCATCATTCTAGATCTAATTCATTACGCTGTGCCAAATTTCGTGCAAATCGAGAGATATATAGAGACTTTGGTGCACCATTTACATTAAATCGGACGAAAATATATATGAGAGCTATATCTAAATCTGGACCGATCTTCAGGAAACTTAACACACATCATTCTAGACCTATTTCATTACGCTGTGCCAAATTTCGTGCAATCGAGAGGTATATAAGGACTCTGGTGCACCATTTACCAAAAATTGGACGAAAATATAAATGGGAGCTATATCTGAATCTGAACCGATTTTCTTCAATTTCAATAGGGTTCGTCCTTGGGCCAAATAAGTGAGCTATGCCAAATTTCATCCAAATCGGATCATAAATGCGACCTGTACTTTGTTCACAAAAATACATGGACGGACGGACAGACGGACATGCGTAAATCGACTTAGAAAGTGATTCTATCCATATTCTCAAAAGGAACCATGGATCTATCTCGATTCCTTTTGCTTGTTACAAACATATGCACAAAGACATAATACCCTGTACCACAGTGTGGTAAAGAGTATAAATATTCACTTTTGTGGAACTAAGGTAAATTTTCTAGCATGCCAATGATCAAGAGTAGGGCAAATCTGCCAGTAGTCCGACACAACCAGTGACACCAATACTCACATTCTGTGTGCATAAGAAATAAGTTTTCTGATTCGCTTCATTTAGCATTCGCTTAAACTTTTAACATTATTTTATATTTTTCAGTTTATTTCTGCTCACAGCAGTTGAACTCTGCAAACTATAAGAAAAAGCTAAAACTTTTTATTGACTAGCCGGTAACTTTTCGAACATATTTTGTAGCATCATTATTTACATTCCTCTTTGAAAGGTTACAACTTTTCTGTTTAAACAATGACGAAGAGAATACGGACTGAAAATTAGGCGATAAAAATGCCCAAGGTTAAGTTGTGGTCACGAAGATAAACTCCAAATCATAAGAATAAAATTAAAATAAATTTTCTGAATTTTTTTAGGCAGATATACTGTCAAGTACAATAGGGTAGGTAGTTGTGTAGGTTATCATATATCCGACGTTGTCCGTCTGTACTGCTCTGCTCACTAGCTTTAACATCAAAAAGCTAGGTATTGGTATCGTTAAACCTGAACAAAAAATACAACGCCCTGTAGTTGATATGCTGTCACACATGTGTTTCATTGTTAGAACATCCACAAGATCATCCAATTTTGTGTGCGGTTTTTTTAAGTAGAGATAAATTTCATTCTGTCTCAATTTTATTTTCTATGGCATACGATTCTAAATCCTGGATGTCTCCTATGAAATATTGATGCAAAGTAATTTTAAAATGCAAAATTTTTTGACCATGACATTTTATAATAATGTAGAATGTAATTCATTAAATAGTACAGAGCCATTCAATATTTTAAATACTTTTATTAACCAGTGAGCGGAGCAGTATAGTCGGACGGGGCCGACCATACGATACCCTACACAACTACCACGGAACTCAATTTTCTGCCCCCTGCGTACGTCCCTGTACTAAATAATATACGAATACGGAGATAACTGTAAATATTTAGGTGTAACTCCCACATCCGAGCACATAAAACAATATAATTGGTCTTAATTTAAAGGTCAACCACTCCTCTTGGATACAATATCAACTTCTCGGGTATATGTCCTTCAGCGGTAAATATTTACGCCATAGAATACAAATTTTGTAATTTTTCACACAAAAGTCAGGGTCCATTTGACCCGCTAAATATTGACCGATCTTTCTCCAAACAGGCATGATTATTCTTTGGCCTGATCCCCTTCTCCATGCAAAATTTCACGATGTTCGGGCCATTATTGCGGCCTCTGGAGCGACCAGAAAAACCGACAAAAATTTAGTATTTGGTCCATTTCATCCCCTAAATATTAACCGATCTTTCCCAAAAACAATAGGGGTCTTCATTGGCCAGAACCCATCCTACATGCAAAATTTCGTGAAGATTGGTCCATAACTGTGGCCTGTATCGTGTTTACAAATTATAATGGACAGACGGACGGACGGACGGACATACATGTCTAGATCGACTCAGCTAGTCGAGATATGACGATCGGTATACTTAAAGGTGGGTCTAGGACCAATGTTTCGCGGCGTTACAAACATTTGGGGCTGCACAAAGCTATAATATGCTGACAACATAGTTGTGTAGGGTATAATTACATATCTACGAAACTTCGATCCGACTTTTCGAAGGAACATTGATTTCATACTTCTTAAATAGACTTTAAGCAAACTTTACGCACGCTATTTGGTATGCTTCACTGTTTAAAATGTAATATCAATCAAGCACCCATTGATTATTTGATTTACAATCAACATGAATTTATAATAATTTCAGTACGTTTTGCCAATCGGCCTAGCTAGGGTCTTTAGTACACCATTTACTTAAAATCGGACGAAAGTATATATAGGAGCTATATGCAAATCTAAACCAATTTTAAGAAAACTTGACACACACAAGGTTATAGTAACTTCAGTACATTGTACAAAATTGTGTGCGGGTACGCCAATCTTTGGTTCTTTAGTGCACAATTTACATTAAATCGGACGAAAATATATATTGGAGCTATATCTAAATCTGAACCGATTTTCACGAAACTTAGCACACATCATTCTGGACCCAATTCAGTGCCCTATGCCAAATTTCGTGCAAATCGAAAGATATATAGGGACTTTGGAGACTCATTTACTTTAAATCGGACGAAAATATATATGGGAGTTATATATAAATCTGACCCAATTTTCTCGAAACTTGGCACACGTCATTCTGGACCTAATTCAATACTTTATGCCAAATTTCGTGCAAATCGAAATATATATAGGGACTTTGTTGCCCCATTTACATTAAATCGGACGAAAATATAAAGGAGCTATATATAAATCTGGACCGCGAAACTTAGCACACATCATTCTGGACCTAATTAAGTACTCTGTGCCAAATTGCATGCAAATCGAAATTATAGATGGACTTTGGTATAAAATATATATGGGAGCTATATCTAAATCTGAACCGATTTTTCCCAATTTCAATAGGGTTCGTCCTTGGGCCAAATAAGTGACTTGTTCCAAATTTCATCCAAATCGGATTATAAATGCGACCTGTACTTTGTTTACAATTTAACATCTACAGACGGACGGACATCCATAAATCGACTCAGAAAGTGTTTCTATGCATATTCTCAAAAGGAACCATGTCTCTATCTCGTTTCCTTTTGCCTTTTACAAACATATGCACAATGACATAATACCCTGTACCACAGTATGGTGAAGGGTATAAATATGTATTATATTTCAAATTAGTTAGTTGAACTGACTTCCTCGAAGTTATCTAATGAACCACTCAAAATATCTAATCTCTTTCCTAACAATCAGGTTATACTGGTAGTATTCCAACATTATTCATCCTCAATAGCAATCATCTTTATTGAAGGATTTTGCATCCAAAATCGTAAGCCAAGGATTGCAAATGCATTTACGAACATTCGTAGAACTATAATATCATTTACTTTTTAAACAGGCAATCGAAGTAGGTAGGTATAGATAAGGTTGAATTGGTGTATGTTTTGCAGGAACAAATTAAATGGTTGTTATCGTTCTACTCCAGATATGGATTATGCTCCATTGGATCATCATCAATGACGTTTTTGTTTGATATAGTGGGTAAATATCCATGTTTTGTGGATTGTATGTGTTTAAAGTTTTCAAGTACCTGTTTGTTATGGGTTGAGGGAGACCCCCCAATATTGGCTAAAAAAAAAGAAATTGAGAAAATCTCGATAAATCTTAAAGAGATAGCCGATCTATTGTGTAACCATCAAGCGACGACAAGAGTGATTCTCAAACTTTTAGCGTGTTTTTCTCGAAACAGTTTTTTAAACAAATGACGGACACGACGATTAAAAAATGTTAACCGTTTTTGATGGTGATTTTTTTTAAAATTCTACTGTCGTGACTTATACTATAATGAATAATAAGCAGATTATAATATAGGCTGACTTCCAAAATGTTAATTGCTTTGCATTCGAACAATGCATCCTTTTTCATAATGCAACAGTACCAAATATTTACATTGCATACTATTTCAAAATGTCACTGCCACGCATTTGCAACGCAGTTAAAAAGCAATCAGGCATCGGTTTTAATGTTGATGCATTGTTTGTTTATGAGCACAAAATGAAATATCCAAAGAAAAAAAGTTAATGGCAGATTCACATGAAAAGATCTTTCCCTTTTTTTGTAATTATTTGGGCAGTATTGAAACACATGTTTCTTTTATTTAACTTTTATAAACACATCGAAGTTTGCCGGATTTTTTGGACAATCTGATAAAATACCAAAATATTGCCAACTATTTTTTTTTTACTGTCGCGCTTTCTGTACATATTTGTTTTCCCATAAAACAGCTGATTTGTTAGTGATACATTGCATCACATTCACACAACTATGTTGTCAGGGTATTATAGCTTTGTGCAGCCCCAAATGTTTGTAACGCCGCGAAATATTGGTCCTAGACCCACCTTTAAGTATACCGATCGTCATATCTCGACTAGCTGAGTCGATCTAGACATGTGTGTCCGTCCGTCCGTCCGTCCGTCTGTCCATTATAATTTGTAAACACGATACAGGCCACAGTTATGGACCAATCTTCACGAAATTTTGCATGTAGGATGGGTTCTGGCCAATGAAGACCCCTATTGTTTTTGGAAAAGATCAGTTAATATTTAGGGGATGAAATGGACCAAATACTAAATTTTTGTCGGTTTTTCTGGTCGCTCCAGAGGTCGCAATTATGGCCCAAATACCGTGAATTTTTGCATGGAGAAGGGGATCGGGCCAGAGAATGAGCATGCATGTTTTGATAAAGATCGGTCAATATTTAGCGGTCAAATGGACCCTGACTTTTGTGTGAAAAATGACAAAATTTGTATTCTATGGCATATATATTATGTGTGATATCCTAAACTTGAAATTGTCACTTTTTATGCCACAAAATATGGTATCTAAGACGATTTAATATTTTCCGTCCGTCTGTAAATCATATTCCTTTGGAGGGTATTGAGATACGAAAGATACGAAACTAAAATATCAGGTTCAGTTGTGGTGGAAAGTATCGAGATACAAAACTAAACGTTCAGATTCGAAAATGATCACATAAAATATGGCCTCCATATAATGAAACATTCAGATTTTCGTTGCAAATAATCCTACCAGAAGTAATCAATAGTGATCCTACATTAGATATAGTTTCATATAGAGTATCTTCGGGTAATGCGGACCATGCGTCTAATGTGGACCACCCCCATATCTAAGAAAATGCTCGAAATATGTCAATGCCGCCTTGATATATGTTTTCCTAATTAGTAAAAACAAGCGTCTAACATGCTTTTTATTTCATGTTGAAATCTGTGATTTGAAAAGTTTTTTATCACAAGAGCCAAACACGTTGAAAGTTGCTGATATGTAGCATTTCTTGTGTGTTGAGGTTTACAAACAATTGTTTGGAAAAATTGTCTGTATGGGTTAATTTTTATGGCATATCACTATGGCTGACTTCCAAAATGTATCAATGCAATGTTTGTATACAATGATACTACGGTATTTAAACTCCGTACACATGCAAAGTTACTAAACATCGCAACTAGGAACTTTGCAAACATTTACAATATAAAACCAGTGAGCGGAGCAGTATAGTCGGACGGGGCCGACCATACGATACCCTACACAACTACCACGAACTCTAACTTTCTGAGGATGTTTATTCCGAGTCTGAGTAATATTTCGTGATATTTGCCCCCTGTTGTCCGATTAGAGGTTAACAACACCTCTTTCTTACTTTTTTCGAATATACAGTCCTTCTAATTACATGTCTAGATTACCTTCACGGTGGGTTGTGTTGTGATTTTCGGATTATACTCTACTCGAAAACACACAAAAAATTATGTTTTCCGTCCATTTCATCCCAAAATTTTAATCTGATCATCACCGAAAATTGTAGGCGTTGTTGTTGACCATAACTGGAACTTCATGAAAAATTTCAAAGCCATCAGCGCGATATTTCTCCCTCTAATGTGGTAATGGGTTACTAAATATTATCTGAATACGTAAGCACCTGTAAATATTTGACTGTAACTCCCACATCTAAGTAGATACAGCACTATATTTGGTATCAATTTAAAGGCCAACCACTCCTCTTGGATATGCTATCAACTCCTGGGGTCTACATCCTCCAGGAGTAAATATATATGCCATAGAATACAAATTTTGTCATTTTTCACACAAAAGTCAGGGTCCATTTGACCGCTAAATATTGACCGATCTTTATCAAAACATGCATGCTTATTCTCTGGCCCGATCCCCTTCTCCGTGCAAAAATTCACGGTATTTGGGCCATAATTGCGACCTCTGGAGCGACCAGAAAAACCGACAAAAATTTAGTATTTGGTCCATTTCATCCCCTAAATATTAACTGATCTTTTCCAAAAACAATAGGGGTCTTCATTGGCCAGAACCCATCCTACATGCAAAATTTCGTGAAGATTGGTCCATAACTGTGGCCTGTATCGTGTTTACAAATTATAATGGACAGACGGACGGACGGACGGACACACATGTCTAGATCGACTCAGCTATATGAAGGGGTTGTATGCCGAACTCTTATAAACATTACAAATTGTTGAAAAGTCTTAATAAAAAAAAAAAAAAATAAATATGCAAAAAAATAATAACTTTTTATCTTCTATATGTTCAACCACAAATAAAATGCTATAGACTCAGAATTCCCTAACAAAAGTTATTTGTACAAAATATTTAGTTTATTGAACAAGAGAAAAAATTCAACAAACAACTACGACAAAATGAAACATGCCATACAAGGATACGTGGTAGTGGCGGTGATGCAAACTACAGTCAAGCAAATACACTTACACTTCAAGCAAATACACTTACAAATTAACACTTTCTATGTGTATGAGCACTATTTTTCACAATTAAGTTTCATTTTTGCCCCAAACTTCTTAATAACACATACTACGAAACTGTATCTATAATTCATTTTGTAAGAGGTTCCACTTTCTACCAAAACATTTATCTCTCACTAGCTCCGCTAGCAGACTCTGTCCTTGTCCAATGTATGTGGGTATAGTTCATGCCATTGTTATTTTTGTTTATTATTTTTTATGTGGGCCTTTCGCAATACACAGTACGCTAAACATTGGGTTACCACCCCAATGTTAGTCCCGAACTACAAGACACCATTTGACTTAATGTCTTGGATGTTGACTACCATTTCCTTGTTTTTTCTCTGTTGGCGGAAGTTAAACTCAAGAACATTCAAACGTTCTCCATTAACAGGCAGATCTGAGGACCACTATCATCGTAGTCGTCGTCAGCATGATGATTCTTCGAAATGTCACATGCCACTATCAGCTTTTATTAAACACCAGAGACAAACAACAAATAATATTTGTTATATTCATGTCTTAAATGATGAAATATATCCGGAGTTGTGTTTACCATAATAATATCTAAGGAAAATGCGGACGATGACGTAGGATGTACATCTAACACTAAAGTTTTATTAAAGATGTCGGTTGCATATAAATGTGTGAGAGTGGCTTAAGAAGTGTTGTAATACACTTATGAATATATTGATTTGAAATCTGCTTGAATTCTTTCGTCGATGTAACGATTTACTCAGCCATAAGGCTAATCAGAATTTACAAATAATTTTTAATTTCTTGAAGAATATCAGTCGATGTTTCCACAATGCCACCATAGAAATATCCCGCCATATTTAACATGTAAAAGGAAACGCGATCACTTTCTATTGAGTAAATGATTTATGCATTTTTTGGTGAATAAAAAAACTTCATTTCATTTATTGTATATAGGTTAATGCTTATAGCCTTCACCACACTGTGGTAAGGGGTCGCATTTATAATCCGATTTGGATGAGATTTGGTACAGCTCAGATTTAGATTTAGATATAGACCCGATTTTAAGTAAATTGAACACTAAAGTCCCTATATATTTTTCGATTTGCACGAAATTTTACATAGCGTACTGAATTCAGTGTAAATTTGAAAATCGTGTGCTAAGTTTCGATAAAATCTATTTTTAGTAAATGGAACACTAAAGTCCCTATATATCTTTCGATTTGCACGAAATTTGGCATAGCGTATTGAATTGAGTGTAGAATGACGTGTGCTAAGTTTCGTGAAAATTGGTCTAGATTTAGAAATAGCACCCAAACGATTTTAACTGAAATGTTAAGTTTCATGAACATCGATTCAGATTTAGATATAGCTCCAATATGTATTTTCTTTCGATTTAATGTACATTGTGCATTGAAGACCCACAGTTTGTATAATTTTCTGAAGTTATTATAAACCAGTGAGCGGAGTAGTATAGTCCATATGATCCCCTACACAACTACCACATAAGTCTAAGTTTCTGCGGTACTGTATTCCGATATTTGCATTCTTTTGAACGATTAAGTGACAAAAGCTTTACTTTATAACCTGACATATTTCAAAATCTTGTTTTCCCGAGATGAATATTTACACCATAATATTAAAATTTGTCACTTTAGGTTTTGGTTGATTTGACCCTCGGAATATTGACCGATCATCATCTTAACAGTTGTTCTAAGTATTTAGTCAGATCCCTTCACCATCTAAAATATGTAATGTTCTGCTTATAATAATGGCCAGTAGATGGCCTGCAAATCTGACAAAAAATTAAGTGTTCAGTTCTTTGCGCCTAAATATCATCTCAATATCGCCGAAAATTATAGGCGTTATAGGTTTGGCCAAAACCGGAACTTCATGTAAAATTTCAAGGCAATCAGCGCGGAATTTCCGCTCTTTCTCTGGTGTAATAGTAATAATTAACAATATCAGAATACCTAGACTTCTGTAAATATTTAATTATAACTCCCACATCCAAGTATATACAACAATATAATTAGTATCAATTTAAAGATAAGCCTCTCCTCTTGAGTATCCTATCAACTTCTCGGGTCTATGTCCTTCAGGAGTAAATATATATGCAATAGAATTAAAATTTTAAAACTTTTCACACAAAAGTCTCGGTCCATTTGACCCGCTAAATATTGACCGATGCTCATCAAAACAGTCATGCTTATTCTATGGTCAGACCCCTTCCTCTGTGTAAATTTTCGTGATGTTCGAGTCATAATTGTGGCCTATAGAGCGACCTGAAAAAGCGACAAAAATTAAGTATTTGATACTAAATGCAAAATTATATATTATATTTTCGTTGGATTTTAGCTAAATTTTGTACCGAGGCTATAATGACCTTATTTCGTGTTATAGAAAATGGTGCAGATTCAAACACAGCTTCTATATATATTTCAAACAGGTGTCTGATTGAGATTAAATTTTGAATAATAATAAATCCAAAGTGGTGAATGGTATCATATAGACGGCCCAGTCCGACTTTACCACTTTTCTGTTATTTGGAACGTATTTTGCTTTGATAAAAATACGTTCCAAATAACAGAAAATGTAAACTCAAACACCATAGTTCTTATATAATATGCTGCCATTTCATTCGATTTTTTTCATATTTTCTTGTAACGTTTACATTTTTGTTGCAGAAACTAATGTTAAACGAACGAACTCATTCTGTCACGTATAAGTTACAATATTAATTATACGCACTTATGTACGACTCAGACACACACCCACACTTTGACATTATACAAATATGTCAGTAATTAATTATATTGAGAATACATGTAGAATGAATGTCTCATAAATATGTGATTATGATCATATTATTAAATTCATATCATTCTTGATTAAATAATACTATAAGGAGATATTATGTGTATGACATAAAAACATACCTATCTCTTTGGTTAATCATTACATTCTAATAACATTCCTTAAATAATTTTGGAAATATGTACATATTATGAAATGAACGAAATTTAATATTAGGCAGAATTTTGTAAGAATAAGTCGCAGAAAACTGTGGTAGATTATAGAGATTTCGAATGTCAAGAACTATTAAATGTTAGAGATTCACCCAAATATAATTTGTTATCAATTTTTTTATAAATATCTGACGGAGTGACCAATAGTATATGTTTGAATATCCACTAATATTGAGTATTCTTCTTTTCCCTAACTTCTCTGGAGGTTTTTTATTTCATTCGAATTTCATTTTATTTCCTTCATTATGACGTGTCATATTATTGTGAGACATCATCACGTAAATCCAATACAATTCATTTCGAATGACTATGAGAAATAATGCTTAGAAACAAATCGATTTATTTATGTCACGTCCAAAATAGAAGACATTTAGTAGTGGCACTCAGTTTTGTAGAAATTAAGTCACTATTCATTTTATTGTCCAACATAGGAATCTAAATTTATCCACTTATGATTAATGCCGAAGGGTTTTATAGAACCTCAATCAATTTATCACAAGTGGATATAGGATTTGCAATGTTAGAGAGAAGAGAAGGAACGGATACGGTACCTGATAATCTCATATATGACAATTGTAAGTAAATCTGATCAATGAAAAATACACTTAACACGAGTCATTCGGTGCGAAGTTGAGTATTTAGGGTCCAATTAACATGCTATCAGACGACAACCTCTACACGTAATTGTTGTTTAATTGGCTGTCAAATCTCACTATCGCTTATAGTAGCCATCGGAAAAAATTTAAAAATGCACGCCCATGGCAACCCTTAATAAACATTGTTCAATAAATCCACGCATGTAAAAATGTACTCCTATATTTGTCTTAAAATAATTTTACGCTTCTAGTACACAAAAAAACGATATTGTCTTCCAGGAATCCGCACCTAAATATATACTTCAAAATTGTATTTAAACCAATAAGGAAAGTAGTAAAGTCGGACTGGGCCGACTATATGATACCCTTCACTACTTTGGGTATATTCTACATCTGTATCTTCACAGACATCGTCTGTTCAAAGGAACATTGACGTGAAATTGAACGAACTTAAATATATGACATTTATATATATGTAAACCGACTAACATCAATCCCTACACATGTCATTCTGCAACCTTTGTAATTCGATTTACAAAAAACTTGACACACGATATTTGGTATGCTGGACTGTTTAAAATAGAATCTCAATTACCCATTGATTATTTGGTGTACAATAAACATGAATAAGTCGAAATTATTTATGGAAACTATGATATATCTATATCTGAATTAATTTCAAGGAAACTTGCCACGTGGACTTGGGTGCACCATTTACATTAACTCGGATTAAAATATATATGGGGGCTATATCTAAATCTGAACCGATTTTCACGAAACTTAGCACACATCAGTCTAGACTCAACTCAGTACGCTGTGCCAAATTTCGCTCAAATCGAATGACAATATATAAATCTGAACCGATTTTTCCTAATTTCAATCCTTGGGCCAAATGAATGAGCTGTGCCAAATTTCATCCAATTCGAATAATAAATGCGACCTGTACTTTGTTTACAATTTAACATGGACAGACAGACAAACGACAGACGGACGGATGGACATGCATAAACCGACTTAGAAAGTCATTCTATGCATATTTTCAAAAGGAACCATGTGTCTATCTCGTTTCCTTTTGCCTGTTACAAACATAGTGCTTGTAAAATATTCTGTAAAAAATCCACACCTATGGTAGTGTTTAAAAAATATTCTGTAAAAAAAATCCACGCCTATGGTAGTACTTGAAAAATATTCTGTAAAAAATCCACACCTATGATAGAGCTTGAATAATCTTCTTTAAAAATTCCACGCCTATGGTAGAGCTTGAAAAATATTCTTTAAAAAAATGTTATTAAATTTTTTTCGTTTTTGGTAGTTCATTAAATGAAATACATGCCTATGGAAGCCTTAGATTTTTTTAAATCCACTATTATCTTTTAAAAATACTCTGAAAACCAGTGAGCGGAGCAGTATAGTCGGACGGGCCCGACCATACGATACCCTACACAACTACCACGGAACTCAAATTGTCTGCGGATCCTGGGCAATATTTCGTGATATTTGCACTCTCTTCCCGATTAGAGGTAAACAGCACCTCTTCCTCACACTGACATATTTTCCGAATATTACGAGTATTCAGTACAGCCCTTCTAATTAAATGTCCAGATTCCCTTCACCGTGGGTTGTGTTGTGATGTTCGGCTTTCATTTGTGGTCTATAGATCGACTCGAAAATAACACAAAAAATTAAGTTTTCGGGCCACATCATTCCAAAATCAATTATACAACAATATAATTGGTATTAATTTAAAGGTCAACCACTCCTCTTGGATATAATATCAACTATATTAACTGACCTTTCCCAAAAACAATAGGGGTCTTCATTGGCCAGAACCCATTGTACATGCAAACTTTCGTGAAGATTGGTCCATAACTGTGTCCTGTATCGTGTTTACAAATTATAATGGACAGACGGACGGACGGACACACATGTCTAGATCGACTCAGGTAGTCGCGATATGACGAGCGGTATACTAAAAGGTGGGTGTAGGACCAATATTTCGCGGCGTTACAAACTTTTGGGGCTGCACAAAGCTATAATACCCTGACAACATAGTTGTGTAGGGTATAAATACACTCCTATAGTAATACTTGATTACATATTCTTGGAAAAATCCACGTCTATCTCATTGTTTGACGAAATATTCCTTAAAAAAAATTTTATTTAACAACGTGTCGCAAAATATTTGACAATTTTTATAAATCCCAACAAAAAACCACAATCATATAATTCCGGTAGTTATTTAATAAAAATTACATAATTCTATAAATGACAATTATTATTATTATTGTGAACACAAACAAACATACAATCAGTAAAAAAGTAAACATAAAGTCTCAATTCTAGCATCTTTCTTATCCAAAGACTCAAAGAATAATACGTCGTATTTACAGTGAGAAAGATAAACAAAACGCAATTAGTTGACAGCCGAGATGAAAGCAATCCACCTAACTCTGAGTAAATAACAATGACAGACAATTGGTGAAATGTTTACAAAATATATCTCAGATTACTGTCCCATTCAGCAGGTGGTCTTTGTGTTGGGTGTGTGTATGAGTGGGTAGATCGTATGTCACCTTAAGTGACACTGATTTACACTTTGTGTCTACAAAAATGCCACTGCAATATGGTGTTGATAAAAAAATAAGGATGAGTTTTGTACCTTTGTGGAAATTGTTGACAGTGTATTATTTGTGAAATGATGGTCATCTCAACCAAAACGAATTGTTGCAAAATGTCAATTTATTTTATTGCACAGAAATTGACATTTCTATTGACATTATAATTTATTAATAAAGTGCATTTTTATACCCAACACAACTATGGTGTCAGGGTATTATAGCTTTGTGCAGCAATATTGGTCCTAGACCCACTTTTAAGTATACCGACTAGCTAACTGAGTCGATCTAGACATGTGTGTCCCGTCCGTCCGTCTGTCCATTATAATTTGTAAACACGATACAGGACACAGTTATGGACTAATCTTCACGAAATTTTGCATGTAGGATGGGTTCAGGCCAATGAAGACCCCTATTGTTTTTGGTTATGGGTTAATATTTAGGGGATGAAATGGACCAAAAACTTTATTTTTGTATGATTTTCTGGTCGCTCCAGAGGCCGCAATTATGACCCAAACATTTTTACATAGAGAAGGGGATCGGGCCAAAAAATAAGCATGCAAGTTTTGATAAAGATCGGGCAATATTTAGCGGGTCAAATGAACCCTGACTTTTATGTGAAAAATGACAAAATTTGTATTCTATAGCGTATATATTTACTCCTGAAGGACATAGAGCCGAGAAGTTGATAGTATATCCAAGAGGGGTGGTTGGCCTTTAAATTGATACCAATTATATTGTCGTATGTACTCGGATGTGGGAGTTACATGTAAATATTTGCAGGTGCTTAGGTACTGAGATATTATTTAGTAACCCATTATCACACTAGAGGGCGGAAATATAGCGCTGATCGCTTTGAAATGTTTCATGAGGTTGCAGTTATGGTCAAGTACGACGCCTATAATTTTCGGTGATGATCAGATAATAATTTTGGGATGAAGTGGACCGAAAACTTATTTTTTGTGTGTTTTTTTCGATTCCATCTATAGGCTACAATTAGAAGCCGAACCTCACAACACAACCCATGGAGAAGGGAGTATGGACAAGTAATTAGAAGGGATGTACTGGCTACCGATAATACTCAGAAAATATTTCAGTGTAAGGAAGAGGTGTTGTTGACCTCTAATAAGGCAAGAGGGTACAACTATCACGAAATATTACCCAGGCTCGGAATAAAAATCCGCAGAAAGATAGAGTTTTGTGGTAGTTGTGTAGGGTTTCGTATGGTCGGCCCTGTCCGACTATACTGCTCCGCTCATTGGGTTTAGTTTAAAATTTAATGTATGTAATTTTAAAATACATGCTTTCAAAATATTGTTTACAAAACACACGCCTATGGTGGTTTCTAAAAAATATTCTATAAAAAATCCAGTCCTGTGATGGTGTTAAAATTTTTTTCTTTGAAAAATTCACGCCTACGATGGTGTTAAAAATGTTTCTTTTTAAAATACGCATATATGGTGGTGCTTAAAAATATTATTTAGAAATTCGCGTCTATGGTGGTGCTTGAAAAAATCTACGCCTGAAACATTGAAAAAATATTATTTAAAATACTTACTCCTATTTGGATGCCTGAAAAAAATTCTTTAAAGAAAAACTAGAGTGATGCGTTGAAAAATACTCTTTAAAATTTTAACTCATATTGTGATGATTGAAAAATAATTAAAAACCAGTGAGCGGAACAGGTGGTCTAGGACCAATATTTCGCGGCGTTACAAACTTTTGGGCTGCACAAAGCTATAATACTCTGACAACATAGTTGTGTAGGGCATAAAAATCCATAATCAATACATCTGATTCGGAATGCATTATCTTAAAATGTTTGTGCTCTGTTTAACCATTATGCCATTTAATTGTTCATATTGACCCTGACCCCCTTTTGTGCACTCTTTTCATGTTGGCAATTGAAAATTTTGTATTGTTCGACATTCGAACTATATACAGTTAAAACAAAAGACGAGAAAAAGTGAAAACAGCGAACTTTGCAAATAGTTAAATAATTATTCGTCTTTGTTTGCAGGTGAAAGTTGAACGTGTTGTTGTTGCTCAACATTTTTATTGTTTAACAGCTCCAAATTAACCCCAATGAGCTTTGTAGTTTTTCCATTAGCTTTTTTGTGTAGCTGGAGATGACGATGAAAACATTTTGCAAGCAAATTGCTTGCAAGTCAAAGTTGGGTGCTACAAAAAACAAAAATCACGGGTATTGTATCGGGCTTCATCGGTGTGCGGGTCTTCTTTATTTTGTTCTCTTTCAGAACAATAAAGCTTTGCAATGAATTAAAATTCAAAATAATTGTATTTATTTTTGTTTGAAAAGTGCAAATTCAGTTGGGGATTTGTTTGGAATTTGTAATCTTTTTACGTACAATGAGAGGTTTATCGGAAATTTTATTTACAGTGCGGCTCGGGAAAAATTTGTATTGTTGTCGACATTAAAAGTTTAATTAAAATCTCAATGAAGAGGATATATCAGAAAATGGATAGCTTTTTCTTTGTGATTGCAAATAAAATGTGCTAACATATTATCTAGTTAATTTCAATGCAGGAACTCTGAGCTATGAAAAAATAGTCCATATTCCTAATGGCCAGTTCGCAATAATTTCTCATCGATATATTGCATTTAAAATACATCATCTTTCATTATTCAAAACATACTGGAATAAATTTTAAATTTTCATTCAAATGTGTTTTTTATTCAACAAATCAGTTTTCATGCACAACTTTTCAATGAATATATCTTTCAATGCTTTGATGTTCTTCAGGCAATTTCGTATATTAGATTTCCACATTTGTATTCAATGCACTAATTGACCAGAAGCTAGAACTAAATTAGAAAAGAAATGCAGAAATTGAGTACGGTTTTCAAGTTGATTAAATGTTAATTTAATATAGAAACAATTCCTTTTGGGGTTTTCTCAATCATATGAAATAATCTAAAACCATTTGCATTTCAGTGAAGTACAATTGATCAAAGAATATTTTTATACCCTACACAACTATGTTGTCAGGGTATTATAGCTTTGTGCAGCCCCAAAAGTTTGTAACGCCGCGAAATATTGGTCCTAGACCCACCTTTAAGTATACCGATCGGCATATCTCGACCAGCTGAGTCGATCTAGACATGTGTGTCCGTCCGTCCGTCTGTCCATTATAATTTGTAAACACGATACAGGCCACAGTTATGGACCAATCTTCACGAAATTTTGCGTGTAGGATGGGTTCTGGCCAATGATGACCCCTATTGTTTTTGGGAAAGATCGGTTAATATTTAGGGAATGAAATGGACCAAATACTAAATTTTTGTCGGTTTTTCTGGTCGCTCCAGAGGCCGCAATAATGGCCCGAACATCGTGAAATTTTGCATGGAGAAGGGGATCGGGCCAAAGAATAAGCATACATGTTTTCATAAAGATCGGTCAATATTTAGCGGGTCAAATTGACCCTGACTTTTGTGTGAAAAATGACAAAATTTGTATTCTATAGCGTATATTTTTATCCCTGAAGGACATAGACCCGACAAGTTTATATTATATCCAAGAGGAGTGGTTGACCTTTAAATTAATACCAATTATATTGTTGTATGTGCTCGGATGTGGGAGTTACACCTAAATATTTACAGGTATCTCCGTTTTCCTATTATTATTTTGTAACCCATTATCACTCTAGAGAGCGGAACTATAGCGCTGATCGCTTTGAAATGTTCCAGGTATGGTCAAGAACAACGCCTATAAATTTCGGTGATGATCAGATAATAATTTTGGAATGAAGTGGACCAAAAACTTAATTTTTTGTGTTATTTTCGAGTCGATCTATAGACCACAAATGAAAGCCGAATATCACAACACAACCCACGGTGAAGGACAATAGCTGTACTGAATACTCATAATATTCGGAAAATATGTCAGTGTGAGGAAAATGTGCTGTTTACCTCTAATCGGGCAAGAGGGTGCAAATATCACGAAATATTGCCTAGGCTCGGAATAAACATCCGCAGAAAATTTGAGTTCCGTGGTAGTTGTGTAGGGTATCGTATGGTCGGCCCCGTCCGACTATACTGCTCCGCTCACTGGTTTTAAAATAAATTTATTATACAATATTAACTGGCTTTTTTGGAATACTATACTCCCATGCTTACTTAATGAGTAATAAAGCGTGGATGTTTATACCCTTTACCACACTGTGGTACAGGGTAGTATGTCTTTGTACATATGTATGTAACAGGCAAAAGGACACGAGATAGACCCATTGTTCCTTTTGAGAATATGCATAGAACCACTTTCTGAGTCGATTTATGCATGTTAAATCTGTCCATGTTAAATTGTAAACAAAGTGCAGGTCGCATTTATTTGGGCCAGGGAAGAACCCTATTGAAATTGGGAAAAATCGGTTCAGATTTAGATAGAGCTCCCATGCATATTTCCCTCCGATTTTTAACAAATGGGACACTAAAGAGTCAAATTTAGGCCGATTGACATACACTTTTGCAAAACGTTATAACGTTAGGATAACCTAACGTGTGCCTACTTTTATTGAAATCGGTTCAGATTTAGATATAGCTCCCATAAATATTTTCGTCCGATTTTTAGCATTTTTCAAGGCCTACTTAAGGCGTGGACTTTTTAAAGGTTACCTATTTAAGGCCTACTTTAGGCGTGGATTTTTTCAAGATTATATATACTTTTTCAGGGCCTACTTTAGGCGTGGATTTTTTAAAGATTACTTTTTCAGGGCCTACTTTAGGCGTGGATTTTTTAAAGATTACTTTTTCAGGGCCTACTTTAGGCGTGGATTTTTTAAAGATTACTTTTTCAGGGCCTACTTTAGGCGTGATTTTTAAATTTACTTTTTCAGGGCCTACTTTAGGCGTGGATTTTTTAAATATTACTTTTTCAGGGCCTACTTTAGGCGTGGATTTTTTAAAGATTACTTTTTCAGGGCCTACTTTAGGCGTGGATATTTTAAAGATTACTTTTTCAGGACCTACTTTAGGCGTAGATATTTTAAAGATTACTTTTTCAGGTCCGTCTGTCCATGTTAAATTGTAAACAAAATACAGGTCGCATTTATGATCCGAAGTGGATTTTTGGTACAGATCATTTTTTGGCCCAAGGCCTACCCCATTGAAATTGGGAAAAATCGGTTCAGATTTAGATATAGCTCCAATATACATTTTCGTCCGATTTTAGGTAAATGGCGAATCAAAGCCCCTATATTTCTTTCGATTTGCACGAAATTTGGCATAGCGTACTGGACTAAGTTCCTAGTGATGTGTCCTCAATTTCGTCCAAATCAGTTCAGATTTAGATAGAGTTTCGCCCGATTTTAAGTAAATAGTCCACTAAAGTCCCTGTATATTATTAGATTTGCACGAAATTTTGGCACAGCGCAATGAATAAGGTCTAGAATGATGTGTGTTAACTTTCGTGAAAATCGGTTCAGATTTAGATATAGCTCCCATATATAGCTTCTTCCGATTTAAGGTAAATTGTGTACCAATGTTCCTATATATCTTTCGATTTGCATGAAATTTCGCATAGCGTACTGAATTAAGTCTAGAAGATGTGTAAAAATTTGGTACAGATTAAATATAGCTATATATATATATCTTCATTGATATTTAAATGGTGATACCAAAGTCCCATATATATTTTTGGTATAGGGTACTGAATGAGGTCTAGAATGATGTTGCTAGGCCGATTGACACAACGTACTGAAGTAATATAAATTAGTCTCTGGCAAGTTTTCCTGTAATGGGTTCAGATATAGAAATATAACAAACACGCTACGTCTGTTAGGATACATATGTAGAATATACCCAAAGAGGTGAAGGGTATCATATAGTCGGCCCAGTCCGTCTTTACTACTTTCTTTACTGGTTTTATTTCAATTGTCCAAGAACTTTTAATATTGTTTGTCCTCAAGTGGTTTTGATAACATGTTACTTATTTCTCTGCTCTGGATTTTTGTGAGCTTTTCTGTCTTCTTCAATTTATTTTCTATTAAAAGTTAATTTACCTTCGAGCTCTTTAAACTATATGCATATATATTGCTCACCAAAAAATATGTAGGTAGTGGTGGGAGTGATAATTCTATTGAAAAATTTCAAAAATCCTACACATGCTAGTAAAAGGTTTCTCAAATATTTTTTCAATTTTATTTAAATGGCATTTGTTGTATTAAATCAAATATTCAAAATATTTGTATACTATAAGGTTGGTATATTTACATGTCATACATGTGTACATTGGAACTTATGCGTATAAGTTGAATATTAAGGTGGTTCAATATGTGTATTTAAATTTGAATTGTACATGAAATTAATATTACAATAATTCCCATGCCCCCAATTGACAAATTTTTGTCTATATTATATTTATTTTATTTACTTATCACCCTTATCGACCCACTTTAATGTCTTCATTTGTGAAAAACCTCAAAAAATAAATGAACATTCAACCAAACATTAGATATTCTAGAAAAATTGAAAATTAGACAACTTTTTATTTGGTTTTGCTACCATGTTGGCCTTTTTGGGTGACCCCTCCTCCTTCACAGCATATTTTTCCATAAATAATTTTCATCCATATTGCTGTTAGATTTCAGTGAGCAATCTATATGCAAAGTTATTGTTGTTGAAATTTATTTTAATTTTCCTACACTGAAATCAGGGAATATTTACCCCATGTCAGAAGCAGCAATCATATGTGAAATGTGTTGATAGGCAATGCGTAGCAGTAACTCGCCCCGCTCCAATTCCATTCGCCGTAAAACTTGTTATCAGCAAACAAACAATACAAAGTCTATAGACGGAATGGCTGCCTCACTGACAGTCAGCCTATCCGCCTGACTAGCACACAATAGCAAAATAACCACATATGAATTTATTTAAAATACAAAAACCGTAACCATGTTACGGTTATGTGGTTTTTATTGTGGTATTAGAAAAAATGAAATAATAAACAAAAACAAGAAAATACAAAAAAAGCCCTATGGACCCTCTTCCGTATGGTGTTAGTTTTTTAATTTTTCAAATAAATTTCTTATTTTTGGCATTATAAAGATATCGAGTAGGAGAGCTTGTTGTGGTTTTTCCCAAAAAGTAAAAAGGGCCGGCATATGTAAGACATTTTTCCAGGAATTGATTAATTGTTGACATTACAAAAGATACGTGGTCTAGTAACGCAGATAAATGGATTTAGGGTTATCTGCAAAAAATTAATCAATCAAAATCATGAGGAAAATATAAAAAATATCTCAGATATTGGTATTTATGTTCTTTAATTAAAAATCTGTATTAAAAATTTAATATATTTTTTCAGGGCCTACTTTAGGCTTGGATTTTTCAAGAAATATTTTTCAGGGTAAACTTTAGAAGTGGAATCTTCAAAGAATAATATTTCAGGGCCTACTTTAGGCCTGGACTTTTTAAAGATTAATTTTCAGGGTACAGGGTATTATGTCTTTGTGTATACGTTTGTAGCAGGCAAAAGGAAACGAGATAGACACATGGTTTCTTTTGAGAATATGCATAGAATAACTTTTGAAGTCGATTTATGCATGTCCGTCCATGTTGAATTGTAAACAAAGTACAGGTCGCACTTTTGATTCGAATTGGATGAAATTTGGCAAAGCTCATTTATTTGGGCCAAGGACGAACCCTATTGAAATTGGGAAAAATCGGTTCAGATTTCGATATAGCTCTCATATATATTTTCGTCCTATTTAATGTAAATGGTTTACCAAAGTACCTATATATCTTTCGACTTGCACGAAATTTAGCACAGCGACTAAATAAAGTCTAATGTGATGTGTGTTAAGGATCGTGAAAATCTGTTCAGGTTTAGATAGAGCTCCCATATATATTTTCGTCCGATTTTAGGTAAATGATGCACCAAAGCCCTTTATATCCTTCGATGTCCATGAAATTTGGCATAGCGTACTGTATCGAGTCTAGAATGATGTGTGTTAAGATTCGGAAAAATCGGGCCAGATGTCCGATTTTATGTGAATAGTGCACCAAAGTCCCATTTATGCTTCGATTTGCACTAAATTTGGCATAGCGTACTGATTTGAGTCTAGAATGATGTGTGGTAAGTTTCGGGGAAATCGATTTATATATTTTTGACTCATTCTTTATCTATCCAAATGAAGAGCTTAGTATTGGTTAGAGAATGGCATATTTATCGATTGATCTAAGTCGGTTCACATTTAGATACAGATGGAATTTATTACAAATAGCTCCCATAAATGCGATGTCTGTTAGATTCATCTGTTGAATATATCCAAAGTGGCGAGTACTTTCCTCGCTGGTTTAAATATTAATTTTCAGGGTCTTATAAAGGCGGCGATTTTTTATAGACTAATTTGCAGGGTCTTTAAAGATAAATTTTCAGGGTCTTATAAAGGCGGGTATTTTTAAAAGATTAATTTTCGGGGTCTTAAAAAGGCGTGGATTTTTTAAAGATTCATTTTTTTACGGCCTACTTTGGGTGTGGATTCCTTATTTTAGTTTTTATGTAGCTTTAATGCATATATTACCAAAATGCTTTTAATTCTCATTCAAAAATGTTAAAGCTTTCAACACTGAATTTATTTTTGCCCGATATTGAGTGGAGTGTTGTAATGTGTCTAGCCAAATATATTGTTATCAGTTGGAAAAATTCCAACATTCCATCAAATTGCTGACTAATGCTTTTCTGTGAAAAATTTCAAGTTTAAGTAATTGACAGTTTTGATATCCCTAAAAATGTGTTTTTTGTGTGTTTTTTCTCGGCAGTAACGCAATACTAATGAAAACAAATGTAATATCATTGGGGCGTTTTCTTTCAAAACACTACAGGTGTATGGTTTCACGTGGTCTTACCCTCTCCGCAACTAGAACCAATAGTATTTTATAATTGAGATTATTCCCCCAAAACCATGCCATGTGGAACAGCAGACTTTAAAAAATGACTAAATAAAAAAATATCTACGTACGCGACGAAATGGCATATCAGACTTCTTAATAAAAAATGACTAACACATTTTTCTTTCTTTTTCTTTTTCAGTGGTTTCTTTTGTTGGTTTTGTTTTCATTTATTTCGTTTTCATGATTATAAAACCAATCCGTAGCAATCTGTTTCATTTTCTTTTGACATTATTTTAACAACAAAGCAGACTGAACAATTAATTTTCTTTATTTTTTCAATATCACAGTGTTTCTTTTTTGTTACATATTTGAAGGGATAGTATGACATATTGCAGGAAGCAATCAGAGTGAAAAAAACAATCATGACGATTTTTCTTTTCTACACCCTACAGTAACATTTGGAGGTTATATTAAATTTGTCATCCCGTTGGCAACACCTCGACAAATTCGTTGATTTAGACATACCCATTTGTCAGTTGACACAAATCTACAAATGGAAAAAATATAGAAAATTGTCAACAGCCCACAAAAAAACAATATTTTTTCACTTCAATTCCCCTTTCCATTTGCACCTCCATAATGATAATAAAATATTCTGAATACTAAACTACGTTCCCCATTTTCTTCCATTATTATTCAAGCAAAATATGTTTCATAACTTTTTGTCGCCTCTAGTTATGCCATAACTTTCAAATTATGCACCAGACTTTTCTCAAGTACCCCAACCGCCCCTATATAAACTACTGATTCAATTATGAACACTCTGGTACAGTTATCATTCTCAGCAGAATGAAGAAAAAATCAACCCAAGAAGAAAATTCGCTTAAAACAAAGGACTTAAACAATATGACAAATTTCACAATTTTCTAAACAATTTGCTAAAAAGTGTTAAACTGTGTCTTCATTTTGTTGCGGAGTGCAACATAAAAACAACTGAAGCGTAGTAGTAAATTTGCTCAAATGTCTTCAGATCGTAATGATTCAAATGCTCAACGGAAGAACATAAGGTACGACATTGATGCACTTATGTCGACCTCTAAATTTTTTACGAAGGGAAGCGTGGTGCAGCAGGGAATTTTAGTTTTGAATTTCTTCTTAGGTTCGACAGTGGTGCAGCAGGGAATTTTAGTTTTGAATTTCTTCTTAGGTTCGACAGTGGTATAAAATTGTTCGCTCTCCTGTCGCCAATATATAGAATATTCTTAAAAAATCAACAACTATAAAAAACTCGAAATAAAATCTTTAACACATCCAAGCCTATTGTTGTCATTGAAAGGATATTCGCTTATGGAAGAACTTGAACAAAATATTCTTTAAAGGATCTTCGTCTACGGAAGCCCATTAAAAAAATATTCTTTAAAGAATCTTTGCTAATGGAAGCCATTAAAAAATGTTCTTTAAGAGATATTCGCCCATGAAAGTCTTTAAAAAATATTCTTTCAAATATGCATGCCTATGGAAGAAAAATCAACACCCTAAACAGACTTTTAAAAATCCACGACTTCTATATTGAAAAAATATTTTTTTAAAAATCCACGCCTTAGGTAGACATTGAAAAAATATTCTTTAAAAAATCCACCCATTAAGTCGACCTTGAAATAATATTCTTTAAAAATCCGCGGCCTTAATTCGACTTTGAAATAAAAGTCTTTAAAAAATCCACGCCTTACCACTGTTTCGATAAAAGAAATTCTACAGCAGATTCGTATCAATGCAGCGTGTCGTGAAATGCAGCAACAACATTCCTAGAGTAGTTGGTCGTACATCATGGCGTCTTCTTTATTTGTCCTTTTGCCTGCATTCTTGCGTACATTTAATGTGCCATGAAAATGCAAACTTGTTTTCTACGTCGTTGGCACTTTGTACTTTTTTTCTTACTTGGAAAAAGTATGTATTTGGCATTTGGCCCAACCATCGCACGTGGATGGGCAACATATAGAAACATTCCACATTTGTCTCAATGAGTTAGGAACGGGTTGGTGAAGAATGTGTAATTGAAGGCTATTGCATTTTATTTATTTATTTTTTTTTTTTTTTTTTGGAGTAGTGATGTTGATTACGCTGGCCTAAATATTCTTAAATGGACATTTAATGAATCTGGGGCATATCGAACTTTGAGTTATATATTGTAATCGTTCTCTTCCCCTAGATGACTAGGTTGATATTAATCTTATCACCAATGTGTTCATTATTCCACAACCTCTCACCATACTTTAACATAAATTTGATATCATTAAGCCACATAAGACGGCACCTAAAATTCAATGTTATATCCATGGTAATTTGATAAGAAATTGCCACAGAAACACTTGTAAATTGATATTTCATTATTATAAATTATATTTAACATTAATGTCGTATTGCCACCAAACAAACAAAAAACCAGAAAAAAACAGCTCATGGTAATTTTCATAAATCCCACGTAATGACTTAATGGTCTACAAATAATAAATATTTTCCCTAATGAAGAAAAACTGTTAAGAGAACATATGAAATAATTTTGGCCCAAAAGATCTAAATACATAAAGAAATTATTATGTAATTTTTAAGACGGCATGTTGACAAAAGATGTCCTTAATTATTAGCCGGCCTGTCGTTATCACTGACAAGAAGATGAATGTACACATTTACAGCCGTCTTTTCATCAAATTGCCCAGCTTACAGCAAACATAAATATTGTCATATTTATCCCTCCGCCCACAAGCGGTGACCAGCAATTCACAATGGTCGTATATAATCCTGTAATATGTGATATTATATGGCCACTCTCATTCTCCACCTCTAGTAGAACATAAACAACATTACTTCCAAATACCTTCTTTAGGAAATGTACAAGTGTCAGATTACGTAGGTGTGTTACCAAGGGAAAAAATATAAACGGTGTAGGTGGCTATTATCTGCTTCAGTTTCTACGAGAAGAAAATGAAAATATGTGTTGTAAGTGTGCGAGATATTTACACAGGCCATAAGATAATACCAGAAGGCTACTCGACATAATCGAAAGTCTGTAAAACAAATATTTACTATGTAGACAATCCAAGAGACAGACAGTTTATTGAGGTGTTATGGAAAGAAAATATGTTCATCGTAAATATTTGTTATTTAAATTGTAAAGTTATGTAAACTTGAAACGTAATTATACGCAACACGCTAGACACCACTTTAGACAGCGAGTTATATTCCAAAGCCTATTGAAACGCTTGAAAAAATATTCTTTAAAAAAATTCACGCCTGTTATGGGCACTGAAAGATATTTATTAAAAAATCGAAGCCTTAAGTATACCTTGGAGATATATTCTTTAAAAAAATCCACGCCTGTTACGGGCACTGAAAGATATTTTTTAAAAAATCGAAGCCTTAAGTATACCTTGGAGATATATTCTTTAAAAATCCACGCCTGTAATGGGCAGTGAAAATCCAATTGTAATATCCAAATCCAATTGTAATATTTTTATATGTACTCCCTCTTCTAGGCCCTCTCAATTTTATTTTCCTCCATATCATCTGCACTTCATTCTGCGTTATTTTTGTCCATTTTACTTTGCCCTATGGCCGTAGGGATATAATATCTCCATCTGGCTGAATAAATTGGCTGGGATGGTTGGATGGACTATGATATTCAGGTAAGTGTTTGTTGTTATTGTTTACAAAGTACAATCCCCCTAATGGTCAATGTGTAGGGGGTTTTGTGTTGTTACTAGTTTTCCTTGCGTTGTAATGGAAGTGTCCTGGTCTAAAGCAAGGATTTTATGGGAACGACATTTAAATATACTTTAATGTGTTTCTTTGCCCTCTTTTGTTTTTGTGTTTTTATCCCATATTTGCCTCAAATTAATATGATCGAAAGATATTTGAAATTTTCCAATTTTTTCGAAATTATTTTCCAAGTAAATGGTTTAGGTGACCCATCTCCTGTTATAAGACTTATATTTCATAGTAAAATGCAATCTTAAAATCACTTTGTTCAATAATTGGAAAATTACTCTGATATCTCATCCTTAAGGTCATTGAAAAGCAATAGAAGATGACGATATCAGCAATCGAGAAAATGGGAATATTCCCAAGTCCACGTTTAATCTCGTTATTATTGCTTTCTCCCCTTTTCGTGATAGCAGACAAACTGGGTGGATATCCTAGAAATCGTTTCCATTCATTTGCTTCTTCTATCATTTCCTCAATTTCTTTTAAGCCACAAATCAATTGCTATTATCGTCGGCATCAGTTCAGGTTAGTTCTTAGAAAATAAAACAATAGCGTTGATTGCATACAATACGATGAACCGGTAGTATTATTATCCCCAAGACAACAATAACATCTGCTGTCTCTACCCACAATTGTCGACATATTGTAAAGACAGGCGATTCTGTTAACAATCAATGGTACATATTGTATCCATTTAACATTCCTGACCACAATATTAATATCATGAATACATATAAATATGTGTGTGCGTATGCCGGAATAATGTCTTTGAAATGTTTACACGAATATAGTCAATAGTCATATTCATTTGCCATTCAAAGGGACATAAATCCAAATTTTAATTGTTATGAGAAATTTTAAAATGTTATTTGGAGAATTATTGGCGAGACCCGACTAAAGACTTTTATTAGCCAAACTTGAATATGTCACTTAATTTGTATTCTGTGGGGAACTTAATGCGTTAAAAATAAAATCTAATATTAAACCAGTGAGCGGAGCAGTATAGTCGGACGGGGACGACCATATGATACCCTACACAACTTCCACGAAAATATAACATTCTGTGGTTCTATATTCTGAGCTTGGGCAATATTTCGCGTTCAGCTTTCAATTGTGGCTATAGATCGATTTGAAAAACACAAAAAATAAGTTTTCGGTCCACTTCATCCCAAAATTATTATCTGATCATCATCAAAAATTATAAGCGTTGTCCTTGACCATACCTACATCGTCATGGAAAATTTCAAAGCGATCTTCGCTATATTTACGCCTTCTAGTGTGGTAATGTGTTACTAAATAATATCTGAATACGTAAGTACCTGTAAATATTTAAGTGCAACTCCTGACATCTGAGTACATACGACAATATATATACAAGGTATCAATTTAAAGGTCAACCACTCCTCTTGGATATACTATCAACTTCTCGGGTCTATGTCCTTCAGGATTAAATATATACGCCATAGAATACAAATTTTGTAATTCTTCACACAAAAGATAGAGTCCATTTGACCCGCTAAATATTGACCAAACTTTATCAAAACAGGCATGCTTATTCTTTAGCCTGATCCCGTTCTTCATGTTCGGACCATAATTGCGGCCTCTGGAGCGACCAGAAAAACAGACAAAAATTAAGTATTTGGTCCATTTCATCCCCTAAATATAATCCGATCTTTACCAAAAACAATAGGGGTCTTCATTGGCCAGAACTCAACCTACATGCAAAATTTCATGAAGATTGGTCCATAACTGTAGCCTGTATCGTGTTTACATGTTATAATGGACAGACGGACGGACACACATGTCTACATCGATTCAGCTAGTCGACATATGATGATCGGTATACTTAAAGGTGGGTCTAGGAACAATATTTCGCGGCGTTACAAACTCTCGGGGCTACACAAAGCTACAATTCCCTGACAACATAGTTGTGTAGGGTATAAAAATCCACGCCTTCTATAGCCCTTTTGGAACAATATTCTTTAAAAAATCTACGCCTTTTATAGCCCTTTTGGAAAAATATTCTTTATAAAATCCATCCCTTGAAAAAATATTTCTTCAATAAATCTTGCTTCTACAACCCTTGAAAAATCATCCTTTAAAAATCCACTACTCTTATAACCATTATTAGCATTATTAAAATGTACCTATAATGCCCTTTTTCTTTTGACTTAATTACGTTTAGTCTCCTGGTTGATATAAATGACGTTTATTACATTTTATACAGGTATATGACGTTTTCGACGTTTACACCTTTTTGACAATCGACAACCTAAAAATTCGTCACACGGACCGCAGGGATGGTCGATTGTCAAAAAGGTGTAAACGTCGAAAACGTCATATACCTGTATAAAATGTAATAAACGTCATTTATATCAATATTATCAGCATACACAGTTATTTTCAAGAATATATATTATTTTTACATATATCTGACTATTCCTTACTAGAACTGATACAATTTTTTTCGAGAAGAAAATTTTGAAATTTTATATGGAATTGAGTAAAGCATGCTTAATTTCCATATTGATTAATAAAAATAGCTGTTTTGTCAAAAACCTAATGGATTTAGGTAGGTTTCCGACGTTTCTGACGTATGTATTATACGTCAGAAATGTATGTAATTTACGTCACTGTTTCTGACAGGCCATCTCTGCTCCTGGGCCATATTAACATATTATGGCCATTTAGAATGCCCTAGTTGTATATTCAATTATTTCATATTCCCAAACAATTTTTGGTTTCATTATGGAATGGGTAATTTGTTTCTTTACATACCAACAAAATAGCTAATAATGTCAATTTACTCAAAGAAAAGCCAACAACAAAATATGTGAATGCACAATAATGATATCCGAATCGTAATATGTGTGTGCGTAGGCCGATATTAAATGGAACTATTTAAAATCTGCCCACATGTATCCATTCAATGTTCCAGATATTTTTATCGTTAATTATCATTTGAATACCACAAAGCCATGAGTATCAAAAAATTCACACACATTTTATTTATATAAAATTTACATAAATTTTGTTCAATATACTTTCGTAATTTTACCCTACACAACTATGTTGTCAGGGTATTATAGCTTTGTGCAGCCCCAAATGTTTGTAACGCCTTCGAAATACTTGGTACAGGGTATTACCTTTAAGTATACCGTTTGTCATATCTCGACTAGCTGAGTCGATCTAGACATGCATATAATTGTTGAAATTGGAAAAAAGAAATCGGTCCTTTTGAGAATGTGTCCGTCCGTCCGTCTGTCCATTATAATTTGTAAACACGATACAGGCCACAGTTATGGACCAATCTTCACGAAATTTTGCATTTTGAGGATGGGTTCTGGCGCAATTTTTAAGACCCCTATTGTTTTTGGAAAAGATCGGTTAATATTTAGGGGATGAAATGGACCAAAAACATTATTTTTGTCGGTTTTTCTGGTCGCTCCAGAGGCCGCAATTATGGCCCAAACACCGCGAATTTTTGCATGGAGAAGGGGATCGGGGCAGAGATTAAGCATGCATGTTTTTATAAAGATCGGTCAATATTTAGCGGGTCAAATGGACCCTGACTTTTGTGTGAAAAATGACAAAATTTGTATTCTATGGCATATATATTTACTCCTGGAGGATGTAGACCCGAGGAGTTGATTGCATATCCAAGAGGAGTGGTTGGGCTTTAAATTGATACCAAATATAGTGATGTATCTACTCAGATGTGGAAGTTACAGTCAAATATTTACAGGTGCTTACGTATTCAGATATTATTTAGTAACCCATTACCACATTAGAGGGGGAAATATCGCGCTGATGGCTTTGAAATTTTTCATGAAGTTCCAGTTATGGTCACGAACAACGCCTACAATTTTCGGTGATGATCAGATTTAAATTTTGGACCGAAAACTTAATTTTTTGTGTGTTTTCGAGTCGAATATAGTCCGAAAATCACAACACAACCCACCGTGAAGGTAATCTGGACAAGTAATTAGAAGAACTGTACTGAATATTCGAAAAAAGTAAGGAAGAGGTGTTGTTGACCTCTAATCGGACAAGAGGGGGCAAATGTCACGAAATATTACTCAGACTCGGAATAAACATCCTCAGAAAGTTAGAGTTCGTGGTAGTTGTGTAGGGTATCGTATGGTCGGCCCCGTCCGACTATACTGCTCCGCTCACTGGTTTTACTTTAAATAGGTTTCGAAGTTTTTATTTAAGATTTTTTTTCTTTTGCGCAGATATTTATTTTTCATTATGTCTTAAGATGTTGGTGAATTCAATTATGTCTTAATTTTCACACAAAGGAAAACAAAAGCACATACACACACGTAAACTGAAATAAGAACTTTGGACAGGTGTTGAAAAATGATGATGATAGAGCCAAAGGGCACCTTCGCGGCTATAATGTGTGTGAATAATTTCCAACAACTGTGAAACGAATGTTTAAACAGGATAAATTGAAAATCACATACGTACGACCCTTTTTACTGAATTTGAAATACAGTGGAGCGAAGGGTATCTTATGGTAAACATTTCATAGCTCTATCTTAAGCAGTATCTCTAATGATGTCAAAAGGTGGATATGACTAAATTGACTTCGAATTTTATTTCGAACAAGAATGTATGTACATTTTATGTGACCTCAAAAAATGTTCTGAGGTGTTACAAACGGAATGACACAGGTTACGTATACTTAAGTTATGGTAGTTGATATAACAATCCTTTGGAAAATTTCCACAAACCTTTTATACAGATTTCCACCAATACACTCAAACATATCAGTACAATACATATTTACCTAGTTCTTCAATTTTACTACTTAACCAAATTGACCATAAGTAAAATAGCCAAAATAGTTCTCCGCAACAGTCCTCTTTACTGTGTAGGCTATGTAAATATGTATATACGAATACGCACCAGTTATTCCCAAGATAACTATAATATTTAACACCCAATCACCCCCCTCAATGGAGTGTGGACTAAAACAATATTGGTAGATAATCGTTTTGCCTTCAAAAATAATAGCCTTTTTGGGTAATTTACTATTTTGTTGTTGTTATTTTTTGCTACTGGCCAAAAGGAAAGCAAAACCAACACTGATGTCGTTTTGGCCTTTGGTACAATCATAACAATAACAACTCATTTGGGGCCATTTGTTGTTATTCTAATTGTTATTGTTGAATTTAAATGGCTATTGTCGAAAAGCATTCGTAAGCAACAAATGACCAAGTGGGTAGTTCTTTTGAAAATTATATAGATCCTAGGGTTTGCTATAGAAATAGAAATAATTGCGATAATAACGAATAAAAAATAAACACATATGTTTTAATTTATCGCTTGAATATATCGAACAATATTTTATTCATATATACAAAATTTAAATGTTTAATTTTCGAACCAACCGGTCATATGTTTATTCATTTACATAATTTCATTTTAGTGTCAAATAGAAGAAAATTTAAATTTTAATAAATTTTGTATGTGTGTTTTTCCAGCACACTCATAGCGTGTCACATGTCAGAAATGTTAAAAACAAAATATTCACCCAATTGGGAATATAGAGCAAGGACATTCCAATGATAATATGACTATGATATAATATTTAATGCTAAATTACTGAACAGCAGCAGCGGCAGCGTGTGTTAAAGTTTGCATGTCGGAAGATGTATATGTATATGTTCATTTGAGTCTTCACACAAGTACATACTATCTGACATGTGTGATGACTTGCCACACTGGGATCCATATATCTATTTAGCATTTCGTTATACCATAAACAACACTGTAGGACATTTGTATATAACATATTGTATTAGAAACCAGGATAGACCCTGGATTTCTTTAGAGGATATACATATAAAAAAAAAATGTTGTGTCAATTTATGTGATTGTAATGAAACTTGTCACATCTTATTCTATTGGACAAAAGATGAACGCAATTGAAGTTGGCGATGCTAAGGTTCAAAAGATTTATGTGGGTTATACCAAAACAAAATAGGAATTGATGATTTGAGCCAAACCGAGTCAAATTCGAACAACGAAAACATAAGCACTCATACATCGAAATGTCACCTGAGAGCGTATAATATATAATTATCCGATTTAGTCATGTTGGAATCACCATAGAACTTGCAATATTGAAGATAGAAGTTTTTCACATACATTTATATTACACCTATAATATTTGAAAATGTGATATAGAATAGGTTTTACTGACTACAATAGCCTTGGACGTTTTAAAAATATTTTTAAAGGGACAACAATTTGCATGGAGTTTCAAAGAATATATTTGAAGAACTGCAATAGGCATGGATTCGGAATTACGTTCTGAGTCGACTTATGCATGTCCGTCTGTCTGTCCATGTTATATAATAAACAAATTACAGGTCGCATTGATGATCCGAATTGGGTGAGATTTGCACAGCTCATTTATTGGGCCAAGGACGAACCCTATTGAAATTGGAAACAATTATTTATTTTTTTCCGATTTAATGTAAATGATGCAACAAAATCCCTATATATCTTCCGATTTGCACGAAATTTGGCACAGCGTTCTGAATTATATCTAGAATGATGTGTGTTAAGTTTCGTGAATATCGGCTCAAATGCCAATTTCCACTCTCGATGTCAATTTCCACACCGTCTCCCATCCCCACCCAACGATCATTCCACAAGCCTACAAAGTTCGCAATGGTAACCCTACTAGTTTCGATCCATGACCCGGGATTAGTAAACCAAAGGCACTGAAAAACTCCCAGAATATCCTCACAGGCATTCCCGAAAAATTTAAAGATATTTTGAATGCACGGTGGACGGAAGAAAAATTTCGAACGTCACTCATATTGAGAATCACTTACTGAGTCCGTCCGTCTGTCTTTCAATTTTTTAAACCAATTTAAAATTTGACTTTGACGAAATAAGGCAGGAACGAGGCATGCCAAGTTTACTTTAAACCTGTTCAAATTTAAATATGCTTTTTCAGGTAGAGATATTACCCCTATATATAGTAGGTTGGGGAAAAAATACATTATTATTATAATTTTTATGGTAGATTTTTAGCTCCTGGGCGATGTTGCGACTGCTAACATGCCGGTCAACTTCAATTATTTCTCCGATTTTATTGACATGCATCTTTAACATCAAAAATTCCCGAATGGAATGTACGAAACCAAAATTGCACACCATTGGCTGTTACGGTATCGGAGCCATAAACGCCATCTACCGAAAAAATAATGGATTTCTTTTTCCCCAACCTAATATTTTTCTTC
Source organism: Musca vetustissima (assembly GCF_032173495.1). Lineage (NCBI taxonomy): Eukaryota > Metazoa > Arthropoda > Insecta > Diptera > Muscidae > Musca > Musca vetustissima. The sequence continues at coordinate 6,993 of NW_026881282.1, read as the reverse complement.
GGATTTTATATTTTCGACAGGGCGCTGCAAGCTGTCCGATTTTGTTTTATTTATTTATTTATTTCATGTTGCCCAGTCTTTTGACCTTAAGGCTGTAAGCTACATTTCACAATTAAATATAAATTATATCATATTAAGCGGCTTAAATGTAAAAGGGAGGTATATTGAACCACTAAAGAATATTATACCGATTAAATTAAATTAAATTACAAAAAAAGTTGTTGATTATTATTATAGGTTATGATTTAAAAATTTGATTAATTGGATTATTACTACTCCAGTAGGAATGGAATGGAAAATTATTTTATATAAAAATGAGTTGTATTTTCATCTAAATAAATTGTATCACAAATATAAAAAAATTAAACATACATACGTATATTAGAAATTTAAATTGAATTTGAACTACTCAAAAATTTTTTTTTCATTTTCATTATTAAGGCTGAAATATTTATATAGTAGTCATCATATAGGCGAACAAATTTCCCACATTTTACAACAAATATCAATACTATAAGTCCTACATTATTTTGTAGGACAAATCGACCAAAAAAAATATGAAAACTTAACGCGACTGAAACCCTGCATTCGCAACTGTAACATATAAATGATGCTCACTGTGACTATCAAAAGAGCTCATATAATGAATTACTTGGGGGCCTTTGTAACGCAAACGCATAAGCTTTCCTGTTTGTAAAATTCGCTCTCTAGCTGTGGGGATATATAACGTAAAAACAAACAGATATTTCATATTGAGCACTGACAAGGTGACTTTCATATATGTGACACTAATGTCATATTACTGAACTAAATAAGTGACACATGTCAACATACATTTGTATGCATTAGAAAATTCACTACAGGGATCTAGGGATTATCTTTAGATACAAAAGCTTGTGTTAGTAAAATTTCCGGTCAAATATTATGGAAATGATGTGTGTATATATGTAAACACAAATATACCACTTATATATCTCTTTTATGAAACTACGCAAGATAATTTATGGAACTAATGGACAAATGTGATAGTTTTTCTATAATAAGTATTAACAGAAATTTACACCCAATGAAAGCCATCGGAATCACATAAATTCCTAGTTGGCTATACTTATGTTATGTGCTTAATTAAAAGCACCAGTCAATCCCAAAGTCCCTCATGCAAAACTACCACAATAACAAAAAATATAAACTTAATAAAAAAAATGTTTCAACTAGACAGTAATGCCTCCGCAAGCAAAAGGTTGAGACATCCGCAAACCATAGTCTGATGGAATATATCTATCCTTAATACCAACGGACACATTTTTACTTCTTTTTATGTAATTTTCTTCCAACTTTAGTTACCTGCAATGACAGACGCTCTTCCTTCTTCTTCTTCTTCTGTTTTCTTTCTTGGCAAATGAGTGAACTGCAACAACAACAACAAAACTCGTATTCATAATCGTATACCCTAAAGTGACACCTGCCACTTTCCCCATCAAGATGGGTGTCAATCATCGTAACCTTTTTTGAAGTATGTATTTAGGTTATTCTACATTATAATTGTGGGATGATGTAATTATGTCCTTGCTTTACATTCACCTTTTCCTTTTACTTATTATCATTAAGCTGTACCTTGAGCTTTGCTCAGAACCCATTCTCATTGTGAAACGAATTGAAAGGGTTATGGTTGTGTGTTATGTTATTTCATTTAATTCAAAAGGAAAATGAACAGGATACAGCTTTTTAATGAGGAAAGTAGTTAGTTAAATACTTTTTATGCATATTTCCTTTTGGGGTTTTAATATTTAAGTTGAATAAATAAAAGTGGAATAGTTTTCCAAGCAGGGTATTATTTTATGAAATAATATTCATAAAAGTTCGTTCCTATTGTTGCCCACTAACAAATATTTTAGAAAAACCTACGCCTTTTCTTCTTCAAAAAAAAAGCCACGGCTACTGTAGTCCTAAAAATATATTTTAAAAATCTACGGCTACTTTGGCCCTTACAAAAATATTCTTTAAAACACGGTTACTTTTGCCCACGGTTTTAGAAATCAACACCTAAAATAGCCCTCAAAAATATTCTTTAAAAAATCTACGCCTATAGTAACCCTTAAAAACATACTGTTTAAAAAATCCGTGCCTAGCGTAGGGCTTGGGAAAGTATACTTAAAACATCAAAGCCTATAATGACCCTTGAAAGGTGCCCTTGATTTCAAAAATCACCATCTATAGTAGCCTTTGAAATAATATTATTGGTGCTGGAAAAAATATTAATTGAAAATAATGTAAAAAATTCAATAGTGGACCTTAAAACATATTCGTTTACAACTTCACGCCTTCAGTGGTGGTTGAAAAAATCTACGCCCATAGCGTAAAAAGTATTCGTTAAAAATCAAAGCCTATAGTAGCATTTGAATAATATACTTTAAACTATCAACTCCTAGTATGGCTCTCTCAAGAATATACTTTCTGAATACGCCTGAATTTTGAAGACAGCAGTTTCAATTTGGAGTCTGATAAAACTTTTAAAATGATTACAATTACAGGTTAGTTATATTTTTAATATTTGTATCTATAAATATTTATACCCTTCACCACACTGTGGTACAGGGTATTATGTCTTTGTGCATATGTTTGTAACAGGCAAAAGGAAGCGAGATAGACACATGGTTCCATTTGAGAATATGCATAGAACCGTCTGTCCGTCTGTAGATGTTAAATTGTAAACAAAGTACAGGTCACATTTATGATCCGATTTGGATGAAATTTGGCACAAGTCACTTATTCGGCCCAAGGACGAACTCTATTGAAATTGAGAAAAATCGGTTCAGATTTAGATATAGCTCCCATATATATATTTAACCGATTTAATGTAAACGGTCCCTATATATCTTTCGATTTGCACGAAATTTGGTACAGCCTAATCATTAAGGTCTATAATGATGTCTGCCAAGTTTCGAGAAAATCGGTCCAGATTTAGATATAGCTCCCATATATAGTTTCGTCCGATTTCATGTAAATGGTGCACCAAAGTCCCTATATATCTTTCGATTTGCACGAAATTTGGCATAACGTATTGAATTAAGCCTAGAGTGATGTCTGCCAAGTTTCGAGAAAATCGGTCCAGATTTAGATATAGCTCCCATATAAAGTTTCGTCCGATTTCATGTAAATGGTGCCCCAAAGTCCCTATATATCGTTCGATTTGCACGAAATTTGGCATAACGTACTTAATTGAGCCTAGAATGATGTCTGCAAAGTTTCGAGAAAATCGGTCCTGATTTAGATATAGCTCCCATATATAGTTTCGTCCGATTTTGTGTAAATGGTGCACCAAAGTCCCTATATATCCTTCGATTTGCACGAAATTTGGCATAACGTACTGAATTAAGCCTAGAGTGATGTCTGCCAAGTCTGCCGAAAATCGGTCCAGATTTAGATATAGCTCCCATATATAGTTTCGTCCGACTTCATGTAAATGGTGCACCAAAGTCCCTATATATCTTTCGATTTGCATGAAATTTGGCATAACGTACTGAATTCAGCCTAGAGCGATGTCTGACTTGTTTCGTGAAACTCGGTCCAGATTTAGATATAGCTCCCTTTTATTATAAATTGATTTTAAGTTATTGACGCATCAAGGAACCAATAGGCTGATAGGGACAAAACGTTCTGAAATTAGTATAACCTAACCTGTGACAAAATTTGTATATATGTCCGACCGATTTCAAGTAAATTGGGCATCAAACTCCTCATGTTAGTCAGATTGACATCAAATTTTGCACAACGTACAAAATTGAGCATAGAATTACGTAGTTGCGTTTTCTAGAAGTACAGACATATCTCAACGGATGACCTATTTATATTTGTTTGAAGTCGATTTACATACTTTATGGATAGATCTAGGTAGATTCACATTTAGATAAATATCACAAATTTTTTTTTAATCCAATTTCATGTAAATAGTCCTGTTTAATATACCCATAGTGGTGAAGGGTATCATATAGTCGGCCCCGTCCGACTTTACTACTTTCCTTACTGGTTTTATGTTTATTAAATGCTCCACTGAAAAATAATATCCTATTGTTTTCTCAATTATTCCTTATTTCAATCACTCTTAAACGAAATCCCTTTCTACGATAGGCATGCGAAACCAGTATGTGTACAGGTGTTTTCTTTAAAAAGGTAACAATTAGGAGGCATTCTTATTCTATATTCTACTCTCAATTAAGAACTTTAGGCTTTAAATCTACATTGTATTAGCCTTTCTGCAGGTTAACATATTATTGTCATTTACACTCAGAATAGAGGACAAGGAATGGCAACGAAATGGAAAAGGATTTCTAATTAAACGATAATGGCACAATAAATGAGCAAAGCAAACGAAAAAAATCGATTGCTTAAAACATTCTTGATTAACCAAAAAGAGTATCAAATGGAAAAATGAAAGAACATGCCTGTTGGGGTTTCTACGAATCCTGTCTAAAGGAGCAGAAGTTTTTCAGTTTATCTTTAAGGTGAAACAGAAAGAACAATTTAATTAACTAACAATTGAAGTAATATTTATTGTGGGTAGGCTTACCATAATAGCTGGGTTGAAAATATGTAAAACCGTGAGGAGGAAATTAGTTTGATTTCTTTTAAGATAAATAGTCGTATGTGTTTGTAATATCTATATATATAAAAATGAATTCCTGTTCGTTAGTCTCGCTAAAACTCGAGAACGGCTGAACGGATTTTTCTTATCTTAGTCTTAAAATATTCGTAGAGCTTCAGGGAAGGTTTAAAAGGTGAGAAAAATTTAAAAATCGCGAAAAATTTGCAAAAAAGAAAAAATATTATGAAAAAAAAAATATTATGAAAAACAATACTATGAAAAAAAATATTCATTTGTCAAATATTGAAAATTTTCAAAATATTTTATTTTATTCAATTGGCATTGTAACGAAACTTTTTTTCTGAGAATGCAAAACAATAATTGAGATGAATTCGCGATCATTGTATGTACACGTTTTCCATAAAATTCACGTACATTTTGGAACAAATGCAAGGATGAAAATCTGAAGATTCAGAAAGAGTTCTGATTCTAAGACACGTGCCCTAGATTATTCTTCTTGAAAATAATAATAGGAACATGTTGTTATTGAAGTACCTAAAATGTACCATTATATGGTGGTATATGCCTAATCGTTTGTCAATGTCTTTAAGTTCATATTGAAAGAGAACAAATATAAAAAGCATTTGTTATAACAAAGAGTCTCATGATGTTACCTCAATATGTCAACTACCAATATATTTAATACCATGAAAAATCGTTGTTAAGATCGAACTTTTGTACTTCCTAATATGTAGATTCCTTAAATCGGCCGGGACATTTATATGAGGACTATGTTACACAGTATGTGTAGTAGATTGGAAAACGGGGGGTAAGAACTTCAACATACTGAAAATTAAACAGGAAATATGTATGGCGCCTTTTTATTGCATTAAGCCAAATCCATGATCCATCCATTCCGTCAAATTCTTTACAAAACCGAAAATGGTGCGGGATCCGTATGTAGGAGCTATACAAAAATTGGTCCTGAATAGAAATGTTTCCGCAAATGTATTTTACCCTTTCAATACCACGGAATGATATATGATATGAATGATATACGATACTACAATGGGTATGGATATATACTAATACCACATGAGAAAATGCCGAACAATAAGACCATATCATTATATGTATATCATTATATGGGGCTACCCGGACCAATTTGCACCAATATTGATAATTTTTTGTAAACAGGTTTTCTTCATCCAAAATAAAACATTACAGCACTTCGGCTGAAACACTCCCTAAAATACCGAACTCCTCAAAGTACCGACTATTGTGGGTACCTCAAAGATTTAACCAATATTGACAATTTCAGTACGATTCATCTACCAAATATACAACCAAACGTGCCCAAATCCCCCACAGTATCGAAAAAGGTGGATTACTATTACATGGGGGATATTTGAAAGCTTGGACGAACATAACATTGCAGCCAAATACCGAATATTAAGGGATGCCGTTAGATGGGGATATCCGAATACTTGAGTCAATATGGAAAATTCTAATTAGGGAGAATTTCTGCCCAATAAGTATCCCTAATATTAGGTTTGGGAAAAAGAAATCCATTAGACCGATGGAACGATCGAATTTTACAGGCATGTCGTAACATCGTCCAGGAGCTAAAAATTAAACCATTCACACAAAGCTGGATTCAAAAATAAGCTCAATGGTTGGGTGCCTCACCAATACCAATACCGCAATTTCAGAGCACTATCTTAAAGATAATTTAATATTGGGCTATCGTTATGTGAATTATACATCAACAATATTGCTATGCAAGACAACGTTTGCCGGGCCGGCAATGTTGAATGTTGAAGTGTTCGTGAATCTTCAGGGAAGGTTTAAAAGGTGAGAAAAATTTGAATATCGCGAAAAATTTGCAAAAAATATTTTGAAGCATATTTGCATTTCCGCGAATTTAGTATCGAGCTATATGGAAAGCACCATGTCGTAGTTGTTATTTTGAGGTATTTTGAGCGAAAATTGGTAGCGTATCATTCCTTTAAGTCTACATTTGTCATTTATTAAAATTTTTCAAAATATTTAATTTTTTTTAAATTGGATTGACATTGTATTGAAATTGAGAAGTATATTATTGAATGCACACGCGATCATTGTATGTACACGTTTTCCATAGAATACAGGTACATTTTGGGACCAATGCAAGGATGGAAAATCAGAAGACATTCTGAATCGAGTTCGTGGCCATTCAGGATATTCGGATTCTAAGATCCATGCCCTAGATTAATATGTTTGAAAATAATAATATGAACATGTTGTTCCTTAAAGTAAATGAAATGTTGATATGCAACGGGAAATATGAAATCAGGTGGTTAAATGCCTAATAGTTTTTCAATATCTTTGAACTTATAAACAGACCACGTTGCATATATCCCATACCAAAA